>NC_141039.2:34167500-34467500 GCF_052040795.2 Danio rerio | reverse complement strand
GGTCTGCTTAGTCTTGATTTCTGCTGTGACATTCGGATGGCAGGGCTAGAATTTGGTGTCAACAACATGAAAGCATAAATCCATCCTGCCTTGTATTAATGGTCAGGCTGGTGGTGGTGTAATGGTGGGGGGGATATTTTCTTGGCACACTTTGCCACAGTCTACCTGGGTATTGTTGCTGACCATGTCCATCCCTTTATGACCACAGTGTACCCATCTTCTGATGGTTACTTCCAGTTGGATAACACACTGTGTCATAAAGTGCAAATCATCTCAGTCTGGTTTCTTGAGCATGAGTTCACTGTACTCAAATGGCCTCCACAGTCCCCATATCTCAATCCAATAGACCACCTTTGGAATGTGGTGGAACGGGAGATTCGCATCATGGATGTGCAGCCAACAAATCAGCAGCAACTGTGTGATGCTATCATGTCAATATATGGACCAAAATCTTTGAGGGATATTTCCAGTACCTTGTTGATTCTATGCCACGAAGGATTAAGGCTACCTGGTACAAGTAAGGTGTACCTAATAAAGTGGCCGGTGAGTGTATACTATATAAATATAGCAAGGGACAACTAATATTATTATAATATCATATATATCTCTAATATCTATGCTGTTCTTAAGCAATTTTAAACCTTGAAAACTGTAGATTATTATTCGAGGATTTCCAGCACCTGTATGAACCCTAACTATTATGAGTACCTGAGTTTTGTAGTTGAATTTCAAAAAAAGTATTGACCACAAGCCAGTCCAGAAGCGCTGAAATGAAAGAAAAATGCTGTCTTACCTAGTTGGAGGATAGCGATGTATCTTGCCCAGGTAGAAGTTTGGGATGTTCAATGTGAGAGAAGAGTCCGTCTGTGATGGCAAAGTGTAGATCTCTCCTCCAGCTGTTGTCTACTGAGGGGACGGCTTAAGATTCCCACTCTGTCTGTCCACGTCTGCTTCTGTCTGGCTCCGACTATCCTCACCATTCCCTGACACAAACAAACAGACAGGTTTACACTTAAGCGATGAGGTCAGAGGTGCAGAGCCATATTATCATTTCCCCTATTAGACTGCTGGATTGCAAATTTGGTTATAATCAAAATGCTTTTTAGACTAATCAACCTCCGTAACTGCACTGTATGCGCAGAAATGGCTGTTCGTACTGGCGGTATGTGAATTTGAGAAAAAGGTAAAATAAACATGTTTTGAAATCCTCTCATAATGCTACCGTCACTCCTCTTGAATATGTAACCAAGGTAACAAGAGACTAGTTGAGAATGTACTTTAAATAGTTTCAGCCATATGAACAAGCTAGACGCTGCAGCGTTGGGATTTCCTTTACTATCAGACTAAAACCACAGATCGATCTATTAATTAGACAATAAATCAGTAATGAATGTATTTTGTTACATAAACATTGATTAGAAAAATATCTTGTGCAGAAAATATTACAAGGATTTGTATTAAGGCATACAGTAAGTGCCAAAAAGCCATTTAAATCCTCAAATTGATATTAATTTAGTAAAAATACAATTTAAAAATGCTTGAATCACAGTTAAAAAGCTATATATATATATATATATATATATATATATATATATATATATATATATATATATATATATATATATATTACATTATGTTATATTATATTATATTATATTATAATAAATTATATAATATTATATTATATTATATTATATTATATTATATTATATTATATTATATTATATTATATTATATTATATTATATCATTTTCATCCGCTTATGCGGTGGCGGGTCGTGGGGGCAGCAGTCTAAGGAGAAAACTCAAGACATCCCTCTCCCAAGACACTTCCTTCAGCTCCTCCAGTGGGATACCAAGGCGTTCCCAGGCCAAGTGACATAGTCCCTCCAGCGTGTCCTTTGTCTTCCACGAGGCCTCCTCCCAGTGGGACATGCCTGGAACACCTCCCTAGGCCACCTCAGCTAACTTCTCTCGATGTGGAGGAGCTGTGGCTCTACTCCGAGCTCCTGCCGGGTGACAGAGCTCCTCACCTTGTCTATAAGGGTGCGCCCTGCCACCCTGCAAAGGAAACTCATTTCAGCTGCATGTATCCGAGATCTTGTCATCTCGGTCATGACCCAAAGCTCATGAGCATAGGTGAGAGTAGGATCGTAGATTGACTGGTAAATCGAAAGCTTTGCCTTTCAGCTCAGCTCCTTCTTTACCACAACAGACAGATACATTGACCGCATTACTGCTGCTGCTGCACCAATACACCTGTCAATCTCACGCTCATTCCTTCCCTCACTCGTGAACAAAACCCCAAGATACTTGAACTCCTGCACCTGGGGTAAGGACATTTCTCCAACCTGGAGATGGCAGACCAACTTTTTTCCGGTGGAGCACCATAGCCTTGGACTTGGAGGTGCTGATTCTCATCTCAGCCACGTCACACTCAGCAGCAAACCGCCCCTGTGCATGCTGAAGGTCCATGTTCAATTAAGCCATATGAACAACATCGTCTGCGAATAGCAGAGATGAAATCCTGTGGTCTCGAACCAGACCCCCTCCAACCCAAGGCTGCGCTTTGAAATTATGTCCATATAAAATATTAACAGAATTGGTAACAAGGGGCAGCCCCGCCAGAGTCCAACATTATATTATATTATATTATATTATATTATATTATATTATATTATATTATATTATATTATATTATATTATATTATATTATATTATATTATATTATATTATAACAAATTGTCTCCATAGAATTATAAGGTTATATCTGCGTTCTAAATGATTTTGAGATATTGAGCTTCAAAGTTTTGCATTCCATATACAGTAGCAAACAATATGCATGTAACAGTTGTCTTTTATACATTAACATTACAGAGACCCTAAATGTACTCTAAATTATATAAAATTTGCAAATTGGGGTAAAAAAAAAAAACCAGAGAAATGCAGATAGGACCTTTAATTCTAAAAGGTAATTTTCTGCTAGGAATGACAGGGTTCTATCTGGCAGAACATTCATTGAAGCATTACTTTTCGAAAAATATAATCTGCTTATTAATTTTAATTAAAAGAATAAAATTGGTGTTGTAACAATATGTTTATGTTTGAAAAAGTATTTTTTTTGCATTCTTTAACATTTAATTAATGTTTTAGGATTAATATTTTTTCTTGTTTAAATTAAGCATACAAGGCTGTACTAAATATTTTGCCAGTGCAGATGTTATCATGTAATTATTATGGATTATATACTTTATATGAATTACTAAAGTAAATTTATTGAATTATATGCCCCATGAACTAAATAAGTATTTACCCTTCAAGGCTTAATATCAAATTTAAAGACAATGAGCGAAAAAGTTTAATAAATACTGAAAAATGTTACACAAATAAAAATATTTTACATTTAATATATTTCATTTTTCTAACAATTGTTGTTGTTTTTTTTAACCATGTAAAATGTACCATTTAATCTCAATGTCAAAAACACTTCAATCATTACATTTATTTTCAGTTTCAGGTTTCTTTTTAGTTTTATGGGGTGCGGCATTATTTAGTCGACTCTAATTTTGTGTTTCTTTCTGGTCTTTTCTGCTGTCATTGAAGCAGTCTGATGAAATAACAAAGAAAGCTGATCCTGACTGTCCCTCATGTGTGTATTCGAAATGCTGATTGGCTCACAGAAAGAACTTTATAAAGCCAAACTAGAGCTTGAATTTATAGATTAAACCTTTTTTGTTTTTTAAATAAAAAGTCTTAAACTGTAAACAACTTAAACCTAAACAAATAACTCAATTTGGACTAAAATGTCAGACAGAACTTTATAATTCTAAAGCGATGACATGTCCAGAAAACTCATTCGCTTGTGGAAATTCATTCTAAAAGTCAGTTATATATATATCGATATGTCTCCATGTAAAATATCTAAAATAATCCCATAATTATCCTAATCAAACGCATAAATAGCATTTACATCTTATAAAATATTTTCGTAATGTCATTAAACTTAATTTATGTTTAGATAAAAAGCTGAAAATTCAGCTTTGCCATCCCAAAAATAAACTATATGTGACAATGCATCAAAACGTTATTTTACATTACAATAAAATGTTGACATATTTACACTTTTTGATTGTATTTGTATTTGTATTTTTGATTTAAGAAATTAAATGAATGAATCCATATAAAGCAATACTCCGATTTGATGCCGTCTCTTTCACTAGTAAGTGTACATTCCCCTACACAAAGACATTTTTAAAAATCAAAACATGTTTCTTTTTCCTTAAACCATCTGACCTCTCGGTTCAGACTATTGGTTCATCGGAGGGCCGAACGCTGTGAGGAAAGGCTGTTTAATCAGAATCGCTCTCCACGTCTCTGAAGCTCCTGGGGGAGACACACTCACAAAACAAACACTGGACACTATTTATAGATGCCTGTCGACATGGCAACCACTCTTTGTTTGTTTGAATCAGAAACTAATTCTCCTTTTTCCCCCTCAAATGTTTCGCTTCTCGCTTCAAAGCAGACATTGAGAATTGAGACACTCGATTTTATGTTCCTCCAAAAAACAAGAGACAAGGCCGGAGGATGTGCTCCGACAGGACTCTTTTGGTCGTTCGAGTGCTACATGTGCTCTTCGAAAATTTGTTATGTCAAATCTATTCTGAGTAAACCGCAAGTTAAGCTTGTTTAATCACATCAACCAAGGCAGCGTGTGGTATTTATGAGAGGAGAGAAGTCACAAGCTGTTTAAAGTCTATTGGTTAAAATCTCAACAATTCATTTGCTCCGAATAGATTTTTTGTACCCCAACGGAAACTGTTTTTTCACCTCCAAAAGCTTTGCAACTGACATAAATCACTGTATAATCTAATTTACAACTATGTATTTCACTGGTTTTCACTGAGCTTCAATTATATTGTGATTTACAGGACATAATTAGTAGTTCATTCACTTAATCATGTGGTGTATGGTTTAGAAAAACGATTCCTATGGATAAAATTTTACAATTAAAGTCTTTAACATCAATGTTTTTTTTTTCTCTTTCTCTTGAAATGATACAGGAGTGAGTTCTCCAGTGAGTTTTACTTCCACAACAATGCCTAAAAACATGAAAATGGCACATTTTATGAAGCAGACATGAATGTATAATGTCAGACAGACGAGCATACTCACACAAAAACCCTTCCTTGTCTTAGTCAGCAGCGCTGGGTTTTGCTGACTGATTGAAAAGGCAGGAAAGTCTACTACTAACACTCTGATGCCCCACCTACTGTCAGTCAGACCACACCCACCTCTTCCTTTACAGCCTCTCAGAATAAAATGTGCAAAATGTGCATCTTTACGAGGACAATAACTTGTCATAAAGCCAATTGTTTTAAATAGACAGTACTGTGGGTTTAGATAAGGTATAGAGTTGTGTCCTTAAGGATAATGCCCTAGTGACAAGTTGTTGTTTTTTACATTTTTTATCATGTTGTAGGAATTGTAGACATATTACGTTACATAATGTCTTGACATTATCAAGGTGCTATTTTAGATAATACTTCATAGTCATAGTCACAGTCATAGTAACAGTATTACGGTTAGTCATGTGATGCTTCAAAACCTAATCGCACACAATCACAGTCAAAATAAGATACAGGCTTACTGGAACTATAGTTAAGAGTAATAATAATAATAATAATAATAATAATAATAATAATGAAGTAAAACTTTCTTCCCGAATTAAATAGTGTTATTCATATTTTCCAAAGCTTTTATATTAATAATGCTAAACATATTTGCCACATACATACTGTATAGTAATTATAATAGTGAATGTTTGTCTTAAAGTTTTTGTTTGGTTTCTAGTCCAAATATCTAAAACTGCTTAAATCAAGAAGCATTTTCTAGACAAGTAAAAATATTGCTTTGTTTTTAGAAATAATAAGTAATAATTAAGTGAGTTTTTTCTTTAAACAAGCAAAATAATCTGCCAATGGGATATATTTTAGGTACTTATCACATTGGCAGGATTAACCCTAACTTTGAATTAGATTTTTTTACTTGTCTATCAATGCTTCTTGACTTAATTTGTACCAGATACAAGACAAAAACTTAAAGTGCAGTGCTTTTATTAGTATATTCTTTGATAATGTTAAAAATTAACAACATATATATATAAAAAACAAAATAGCAACAAATTTGATGAAGAGGAACTACTTTCTTTCACCATTTATTCACATCTGCAACTGATGTCATAACAGCATAAACCATTGCTTATTCATCAACGTCACGTTAGAGCTAATGTTTGAATGATTCTCTAGCGTACTGTTTAAAATTATGACAAAACAGGTGCTTTTGCTCACATTTTTAGACTATAAGGCTGAACGGCATGAAATGCCATCAGTCTACAGAGATTTCCCAGTATTTCTCTGTTGCCATCGGGAGATTACGTTAATTAACCCCAAAAAAGCCAAAGCAAACACTACCAGATTACTGTTGTGAATGCGATAAGAAAAACAATAAACACATGCAGGCATTTCTTCTTTCTTCCTGTTTACTGAACTAGTCTGCAGTAATGAAAACAAGAGACTTATTAGAAACAAACAGATGGTTATACAAAGAGTGGCCAATAAAAAAATATATACATTCATTTGAGTCCCATCTCACACTGAATACACTACAATAACTATGGTATAAATACAGCACCACAACATACAAAAGAGAGATCAACTTAGAATGCCCCTTACCAGTTTTATAATAATTTAATCTGCTGTAGTTTAAAATTACACTGTTTTTATCCCCTTTAAGGGCTTATTATGTGGCCTCTGCCTCTATCTTGTGGGTGGTGCTGTATCTCTGAAATTATAAATATTTAAAATAGGCAATGTCCTTATAAATAAACTGCATAGTTGCCATTTAAACAACTACAATATTGACTAAAGAGCCTCAAAAGTACATGATGTTGTCCAACAGCTGAAATACTTGTCAAACTGTAGTGAGTTGGTTGATCTGCTGTCACTCTATGTGAGCGGAGCAATACACAAAAGTGAAGAGGCTGTACGAGTTCTGATATTGCAGAATATCGCATGACTATCAGCCAATCAGATTCGAGAACCAGACAGAACTGTTGTATATTAAGAATTAAATCACTATTTATTTCTATTTACAAAAAAAAAGGGGGAAATAAGCATTCTGACATAATAATATGACTGAAATTATTTCTCTGGGTGTTTTTTTAGTTTTTATTATATTACATGAAAATGCAATTTCCAATCTTTAGATAAAACAAAAATACATAACTAAAATAATTATTAATTTTATTATACGTTAATTCCTCCTACTTAAAAAAAAAAACAACCCTCTTTGTGTCCGTTTCCCATAATCCAGCAGCTGAACAATTCTCTCATCTTTCTGACCAATGACAGAAGGTATTTGTTTAATGGCAGATGACCACAAACCACAAACACGTCAAGGGATATTATTCACATGCTAACAATGCCTAGAGTAAACAGACAATTTTATTGAACACAAACTAAAACCAAAAGACTGCCTGCTCAACATCAGCATTATTTCACAAACATGGGTTTTCATACATGTCTGTCTGCAAAAATGAGCATCTTTATTAGCTGGTGATCAATCAGTCTAAGTATACAGTCACGTAAACTGTACTTCTGTCTCTCAGTCTCGTTTTCGTTTCTGGAAAAGAGGTTCCTCCAAAAATAAAACACACACCACTAGGGTTATTCCACACTACACTGTAGTATACGGTAATAACAAAAAAACACAGACAGGAGCTTTACTCTCCCACTAACAAAGTGACCTTCATCGCTCCTTCATCATCTGCAGCTATAGTGTGTGTGTTTGTGTGTGTGTTTCGGAGGGCTTTCAGTCTGTAAAAAATTGATAATGCCAAGTTCCTCTGCCTATTCGCATTAGCAGCTGTGTTTATATTACTTAAGAAAAGGTTACTAATGTCCTAACCTCAAATTTCCTACTCTCTCTCACACACATCCACTCACACACATTTTCTTAGCTAACTGCAGTAATGTTTCCAAGATATGTATTGTTGTATCGGCAGTGTGCAAGTTATACATTGACGACCTTGGGGATTCTCAACCTTTCGGTGATGTTAGTTGGTGTAATTAAATAAATTGCATGTAATTTATTAATAAAATGTATTTAAGTTTTCAGTGTTTATTGGGATATATTTAATGTATTCTGACCTGATTTTTTTACTTTGGCTTACTTTAGGTCAAACTATTCAAACACTGTGTCTAATTTGACTTTACTTATAGGCAATATGTAGAAACAAACAACTATTTTATGACAAAATAGTCTTGCCGTGTCTACTAGTGCTCTAAATCTGCCGGTTTCAAACTGTTGAATGACTGATTATGCATTCACAATGGCATGAACTGTGAGCCGGCAACTTGCACTCTTCAACTCTCACATGGGCACCCAATGAAGCTAAGCAGGGCTGCGCCAGGTCAGTGCCTGGATGGGAGACCACATGAGAGGGGTCTGGCTGCAGACTCGGTGCAGTGCAATCTGAGCTGCATCCAATGCTTTTTAATGGGCTCACCTAACCCCTCCCCGAACCCTACCCATCACAGTAACGTCACTCACTCCATTGAGTGCATTGAGTCGGACATTGCATCGCTGAGTGATGCAGTCTCAGCTTGCATCATTAAGGCTGCATCCAGATACTATTGGACCACATGGGAAAGCTAGGTTGCTGTCAGAAGCGGTGTTAGTGAGGCCAGCATGTGGCACCCAACCTATGGTCTGTGTGGGTCCCAACGCCCCAGTATAGTGACAGGGACTCTACACTGCTTAGTGAGCGCCATGTTCTGGATGAGACGTTAAACCGAGGTCCCGACTCTCAGTGGACATTAAAAATCCCAGGTCCTACAAAAAAAGAGTACTGGTTTCACCCCGGCATCCTGCCCAAATTTAGCCCACTGGCCTTTTTCCATCATGTCCTCCCTATTTCATCCCCATATCATATTTGGCTTCATCGCTCTGTCATCCTCCACCAATCAGCTGGTGTGTGGTGTGCAGTCTGGCGCAAAATGGCTGCCGTCGCGTCATCCAGGTGGATGCTGCACACTAGTGGTGGATGAGGAGATTTCCCGCCTATGTGTAAAGTGTTTTGAGTGCCCAGAAAAGCGCTATATAAATGTAAGGAATTATTATTTTTTTTTTATTATTATTATTATTATTATTATTATGGGGTGTTCAAATGGATATCTATTATTTTAACATTATTATTTAAAATACAGATCAGAGTAAACTATTTCTCTGTATTAAAGGGCTAACCCCCAAATATTTTGTTTTGATGTCCTTCAGGGGAATCAACCCTTAATAAGGGGGATCAATCCCACTCCCAAACCCTCCTGTAATTCGCGCCCTGTTTATAGGCAGCGATTAACACTTTAACCTTTCTCTATAACAGCAAAAAGCTTTCTGCATTTGTCAAAACAATTTTTTTTATTTATTAACTATATTTTTATAAGGATATTCACCAAAAATTGCTTTAGTCAAACTTTGTCATAATTTGGGGTTTAGAAATGGTTAAAATATTGGGAATTTGCACTCACCCTAAAGGTGTTATTTTAAAACAATTAGACATGTTTTGTACCTTAAAGGGGTGGTCCATTACGATATCATATTTCAATCTTTAATTGATGTGTGATGTAGCTGTGTGAACATAAACAACATGAATGTAATACGCTAAAAGTTCAATGCAAAGGGAGACATTGGCTTGTACAGAGTCAGCTTAGCAAAGCCTACTGCGAATGAAGATTGGGGACTACAAAAAATACATCTGAGTTTGTAATATCACAAATGCTTTAGGTTACATGCATTTACCACATGAAGCAAAGGGGCGTGGCCAGATGCATTCATTCATTCATTCATTCATTCATTCATTAATTCATTCATTCATTCATGCATTCATTCATTCATTCATTCGTCCAATTGTTTTCTTTTCAGCTTAGGCTTTTTATTAATTTGTGATCGCCACAACGGAATGAACAGCCAACTTATCCAGCATATGTTTTACGCAGCGGATGCCCTTCCAGCTGCAACCCATCACTGGGAAACATCTATACACACTCATTCAAACTCATACACTACAGACAATTTAGTTCATCCAATTCACCTATAGCACATGTCATTGGACTTGTAGGGGAAACCGGAGAACCCGGGAGGAATCCCATGTGAACATAGGGAGAAACTCCAAAATACACACAGAAACGCCACCTGATCCACCTGAGGTTCGAACCAGCGACCTTCTTGCTGTGAGGCGATCATGCTACCCTCTGTTCCAGAGATTATTATTATAAAACTTATAAAAAAGATATAGCTAGCATTTGACAGTTCAGTGCTGGATTCGGCTAAAAAGGAGCAGTTGCAAGCATAATAGCAGAAGCTGTGGATTTTGAGCTACAACCTGTAAGTAATTTATTTGTTAAAATGGATTTATTACATGCATAGTGTCTAGTGCTAATGGTATGTTGTAGCGGGGACTTCAACAAGGATGTAAAGAACGTGAAATCCTGTCTGACACAGTTAACAATTTAGCTACAAATTCATTTTTATCAGTCAAATACCTGTAAACAGCCACAATCTGCACCAGTGCTGCACTGTATCTGTAGCACGCTGCTTGCGTTCTATGTCTCAAATAGCAAACTAGCAAAAGATATGTGAACGTTTCATATTACTTACACATGCCTATAACCTGAATATGTATGAAAGACACTTGTCAGATTTTATTTTAGAGAGCAGGCATGAGATTCAGCAAAAAATGAAATTTAGAGAGTCCTCTTCTTTTTCTGTCTGATTCAGGCTCAAACTGATATGGCTAACAGCTACACTGACTGACAGTATTTACACAGCGCAAAAGTGCATGCTTGTAGGGGTGTGACATTGAACAGTACAATATGTTAGCTGACCAATCAGAGCCTCTTGAGGCCTTTAAGAGGAACTAGGCAATGTCGTTTTCATGTTACTTGAGTAGCAGTTTTTAATTAAAGTAAGATATATGAAAGATATATGATGTGATTTTTTTTTTACAAATGAAGCATGAGCACACATTGCTTTGCATCTTATAAACACAACCAAGCCTTGGACTCTGGACCACCCCTTTAAAAACTAAAATGTTTGCTTTATTTATTGATTTTTGTTAATTTTCCCAATAAAAAATAAGAGTATTAAAACATTCCTAAGGATAAACCCCAAAATTACCAATCAATAAACATCAATTTTAAAATAATAAAAATAAATTAATAAATTAATTATGACCTATAAAAATGTTCTTTCAGCGACAGAATATATGTTTTTTCCCATTCACTTTTTAAAAAAATGTATAATTATAATTTAACAGATATAATTTTGCTATCATAATTATATAACATGTTCATTTATTATGGTTTTTGACACTATCAAAACAGATGCATTTGTCTCTTGTGCATAAGTATTCTCTACATAAATTTTCTCTACATTATGGTAAGCATTCACCAGAAATCCCCAACTCTTACTGCAAATGAAAGACTTCAGATTTCTCTGTCTGTGAATTGCTGTTAGTATGAGAAGCCCATTCGAAGCTCCTGAATGAAGCTCTAGCTGCACACACACATACACACATTACATAACCACTAACACACACACACACACACACACACCATATCGGTCAGCTCAAAGTTCTCGTGCTCAGCACAGATGACTGACCTCTGACCTATCGGCACGCAGCAGCTCGTCACGCAGCACAGCGCTGACACACACAACCAAAACACACTCCACCCAGAAGAAGACGACGTGTCAGACATCTCCCTTTTTCTTTCTTTTAATGGAAAACAAACTGATATTTTGAAGAATGTTCTGGCTGATTTCAGAGTAGATCTATGGCTTTAAACCAAAAGAATGTATTATGAAAAATGCTCCATTGAGAAAAAAATCTCCAATGATTACTCCTTTTCTAAAAACACTGTGTTAACTAGGACTTTAACACAAAAGAAGATATTTTGAAGAATGTTCTGGCTGTTCTATTTCATAAAATATCATGTGTGAAATATAACACAAAACAGTATATTCTCAAGCATGTTCTAAGTGCTTCCTTTTCATAAAATACTATGTAAACTTTGACTAGCACAAAAAATATATATTTTGAAGAATGTTCTGGCTGCTCCATTTCAGTGTGTACTATCACTTTAAAACAAAAGAAGGTTTTATAAAAAATGCTCCATTGAGAAAAAAAAAACTCAAATGACTGCTCCTTTTCTTAAAATACTGTGTGAACTAAGACTTTAACACAAAAGAAGATATTTCAAAGAATGTTCTGGCTGCTCCATTTCAGTGTCAACTATGACTTTAAAACAAAAAAGGTATAAAAAAGGTATTAAAAAATGCTCCATTGAGAAAAACACTCCAGTGACTGCTCCATTTTTTAACTAACACTTCAACACAAAAGAAAATATTTTGAAGAATGATCTGGCTGTTCTATTTCCTAAAATACCATGTGTGAAATATAACACAGAACCGGATATTCAAGCATGTTCTGGGTGCTCCATTTCATAAAATACTTTGTGAGCTTTGAATTTAACACAAACATTTAAAAAAAAAATCTCACTGCTCCATTTTTTAAATACTGTGTTAGCTATGACTTTGACACAAAAGAAGACATTTTGAAGAATGTTCTGGCTGCTCTGTTTAATAAAATACCATATGTAAACAATAACACAAATGAAGACATTTTAAAGAATGTTCTGGCTGCTCTGTTTCATAAAATACCATATGTAAACAATAACACAAATGAAGACATTTTGAAGAATGTTCTGGCTGCTACAATTCATAAAATACTATATGAACTTTGAATTCAAACTAAATAATATATTTTGAAAAACATCTGACTGCTCTATTTCTAAAAATACTGTAAACTATATATTTAACACAAAACAAGATGTTTTGACAAATGTTCTGGCTGCACTATTTCATAAAATATCATGTGTAATCTACAACACTAAAATGTTTTTTTGAAGGACGGTCATAAAATACCATGTGTGAACTATGACTTTGACACAAAAGAAGATATTTTGATCGTTCTGGCTGCTTCATTTCTTAAAATAATGTATGAACTAAAATCACGTTAAATGAAAAACAAAAACTAACAAAAGTAAATTTAAAAACTAACTGAAATAAAAAAATAATTAGCAAAATGATTTCATAAGAAATTATTCTGTGGCAGAAAACCAAAACAAGATATTTTCAAGAATGTTCTGGCTGCCGTATTTCATAAAACACTATTTGTGAACAGCTTTTATTGCAGATCATAAGACAGAGATGGCCCGTGGTTGCTTTATGACATGAACATTGATTATCTGGCAGAGTTTAGTATTTGCTGTGAAATTACGTAATATGTTCATCAAAGTTTTCAGTCGTGCAGGATGTCAGGTACGGTTTTATTTAAGAAGCTTATATTGGTTATTTATTTGCTGAATTTTCTTTCACACATCACAAATAGAAGGATGTTAAGAGTTAAGGTTTTCCTTTAGATCTGAACAAAAGCCGGGTAAGTTTTAGAACAAATAAACAAACCCCAAAACTCCTAAATGTTTGTCTATTTTCAAAAGCACAAGAGCTATTTTTTTGTACTGTAAATTATATATTTTAGCAATGTTTTATTAAGCCAATTTAATTTTCCAGCAAACAAGTGACAAGTGAAAAAACTAGGGTAATTCGAAAAAATTGGTGAATCATTATTGACTTATTATTGAACATTTTCCATTTTGCACACATTCTTCTGAAGCAAACACTGTAACAAATTCTGAAGAATGTTCTCATTGTTTTATTTCATAAAATACTTTGTGAACTTTGGCTTTAACATAAAAGAAGATATTTTGAAGAATGTTCTCGCTGCTCCATTTCATAAAATCCATTGTGAACTTTGGCTTTAACACTTCGTATTTTAAAGAACGTTTTCTCTGCTCGATTTCATAAATTATTCTGTGAACTTTGGCTTTAACACAAAAGAAGATGTTTTGATGAATGCTCTCGTTGCTCCATTTCATAAAATTCTATGTGAACTTTGGCTTCAATAAAAAAGATATTTTGAAGAACGTTCTCACTGCTCCATTTCATAAAATATGATGTAAACTTTGACTTTAGCAAAAAAAAGAAGATATTTTAAAGAACATTCTCACTGCTCCATTTCATAAAATACAAAGTGAACTTTGAATTTAACACAAAAGACAACATAAAAAAAGATCTGACGGCTCCATTTTTAAATACTGTGTGAACTATGAATTTAACACAAAGCAAGACATTTTGAAGAATGTTCTGGCTGCACCATTTCATATAATACCATGTGTGAACTATAACACAAAAGAACACACTTTAAGGAATGTTTTGGCAGCTACATTTTATAATATAGTACTGTATATGAACTTTCATTTTACCACAAAATAAGTTATTCTGAAAAAACAAGATATGTTGAAGAATGCTGGAAACCTGTAACCATTGTAAATAAAACAAATACTAAGGAAGTCAATGGTTACAGGTTTCAAACATTCTTCAAAATATCTTCTTTGGTGTTCAACAGAAAATCAAACTGTTCTGGAACAAGCCAAGAGTATGTAAATAATGACAAATTTTGTATTTTGGGGGGGGCTATGTCTTTAACAACAAAATTACCAAATAACAAAAGAATAAAGAAACATGAATAAACCCAGTGCTTCAGCAAACACTCTTTTACAGTATAGATGTGCTGTTAAACACAGCCGTTGCTTATTAAATCACTTATTACCCCTATTAAAAGTGCTTGGCAGTGACATACAGAAAGAAAATAAATCCTTCTGACACACTTATAGAAAAAAACAAAACAATCACATACGACTGTGCCAAAATCAACCCCTCCCACATAAACACACACAACCGCATGTTCACACACACCAGCAGTCGGTCCAGGCCTACGCTTCTGTTATTCACTTGCTATGTTGCTGCTGGTTTGTTTCACAACACTGTCACATCCAATGAGATTCTCCCTCTCTCCTGGCTTTCTGCCATTCAGTGAGAAGGACACACACACACACAGTAAAGACCCTCTTCTGTCGCTCTGACCAAACCCTCGCCTCCATCAGCATTACTTCTGTACGCCTGGACACCATCAGACTGCGCCGGTCCAGACAAACACACACAGTTCTTCACTACAGGGACAAATCGAGTGCGAGTTTAATGCAGGGATTAGAGCAATCCAAAACAGACACACACACACACATCTTAACACAACTCTTTACAGCTACCTGCTCTAAATATCTTTCTTGTTTTCAAGAAGTTAATGTCTAACAAAAACATGCTGTGGGTGAATTAAGAGGTAATAAGTTTAGAGATTAGATGCCAAAACCTCTAAATGAAATTTCCATCGAAAATGAACATTTTTCTCAGCCTCCTTTGTTTATGTTGAGATATTTCACTTTAAAGACCAGGAAAAGGTCTTATTCTTTGCCATAAAAGTGATATTACTGAACGTACACACAAGAACCTGAGAAAAAAAATACTAATTTTAGAAAAAATTTCAGACGGCATTTAGAGGTTTTTGCATCTAAACTCTTCATATGTCAATATATTCCATGACACTGAATGATGATTTCCATTTATATATATATATATATATATATATATATATATATATATATATATATATATATATATATATATATATATATATATATATACATATATATATATATATACATATATATATATATATATACATACATATATATATATATATATACATATATATATATATATATATATATATATATATATATATATATATATATATATATATATATATATATATATATATATATACTATAATATTTATATCATACTCACATCAGATTACATCATCTCATCATTACCATGGTACAATAATGGTTAGTATTTCAAGATGACTGAAATATAATCCTGCATATGTATGATACAGGTTCAAAAAAATGATGGTGAAAAAATAACACGACAGTATTGAGATGATGCGTTTTAAACAAACATGATAAGATCATGATAATACCAGTGGTGGTAGAACACCAAGGAAAATTATGATACTGTATGTTAAAAAAATCATAGCAATAACATGCCTAAAAACAAGGTAACTAAGGGCACACAGCATGTCAAGAAACTGCAATAACACGGTGCATATCTACATGAAAAGTGAGATAATACCATAGTGTATGTCAGTAAATATAGAAGTAACATGATGTGTATGTCATCTCATGATATATGTCAAGGCCTAATAATACTTTTGTGGATGTCTAAAAATAAAGTTTATTTCCATGAAATACGTTCCAACCTTATTGGAAAAGCACAGCATAAATATGCTGATTATATGAAAAACAAGGTATATTACGTTTAAAAATGAGCCAACCCATTGAAGTAAAAGTGACTCTCTTGTATTTAAATGCACATAGGTAATTTACATAACAATTTTAAGGTGACAGATTTACTCACTTTTTTAAAAAGTAATGTCAATTACTTTTTATAGTGTACCAACTATATCTAAAACAATTAGGTAATGTTAAATACAAGTACACCATGTAAAAACAGGTACATTACAGAATAATTACACAGCAAAACAAGTAAAACATATGATAATGTCACAAATAAAAAACAAGGCAATATCTGAATTGGGAACAAAAATATCCACCTCGCTGCTCAACACTGATTAAAAAGTCATGTCCTGCCTGCAACTTGAAAAGCTCAAAGCTTTCCCTTTAAAAAAAGTAAGAATTTATATATAATTTGGAGTCCATTTATCGAGTAGTTAACAACAGGGCAGTGATTGAACCCTAGTAGAAACACTTAAAACGTTCGAGGTTACAGAAGTAACCCTTCGTTCCCCGAGGAGGGGAACGGAAGTGCCATGAATGGGAGGATTCGGATCAGAAGCCGCTTATCTGGAGAGTATTGAACGGGCCAATGAATGAAATTAATTGGCAGCGTAAGCTTGCGCAGGTGTGCGACATCTGCAATTATCTCAGCATATAAGCACACCTGAAGCCAGCAGACGCCATCCTTTTAAGCTGAAGAGACTTTCAAACAGCTAAGGGACAGTCATTATGGCGACGGAATATGGCACTTCCGTTCCCCTCCTCGGGGAACGAAGGGTTACTTCTGTAACCTCGAACGTTCCCCTTCGGTTGGGGAACTTCAGTGCCATGAATGGGAGAATATGGAAAGCGCCATAATGACTGCACCTTACCAACACCCCCGATGAGGAGATAGTCAAGCAAGCGTGACGCACCCACATCATGGGGGGCGCGGTCCTCCAACGTGTCCCTGGCCCTAATTTATCCTACTTCAACAGAAGTTTTACGGATTTAGATATATTTTTTGGGAAGTCGTGAGCATCTAGATAATTCTAGGAAATACGACAGTACGTTGGGAAGCGTGCAATCCCGATAGGGAGGACGCTGCGGAGGCCATCCGTTACCCAAGGGGGGAAAGGTTGGCAGAATTTAACTATGGACTAGCCCTAAAAAGGGGGAGTACGCATAGCAAAGAGTGGTTAGCGGAGAGGGAAGACACGGGTCCGCCCAGGGGGGGACTTAACCGTGGCGGAATAAGCATATGGGATCGCCTAGTGGGGATCACGCATAGCAGGCACCTATACCCAAAACGCGGGCTGACCAGCGGGCAGACCTACAACGTAGTGGGCCAGCAAGTGACTCCTCCGCTGAGTCAGTGCTGGGGGCCACGGAGGAATCTGCAGGGCTCACCTGACGGGGAACTTTACTGACAGATAAAAAAGGCGCACGTACCTCCGTGTTAGGGAGAATGGCGCAGCAAGCGTGTTTCAACACCCTACCGAGTTGTCTCCTCAATCACCAAAGGGTTACCTAATATCCTTGAGGAAACCGGCTCCACTCGCAGATTGTAAAACCTTGCAAATGTGTTGGGTGTCGCCCAGCCCGCAGCTCTACAGATGTCTGTTAGAGAGGCGCCGCGTGCACGCGCCCAAGAGGATGCAACGCTCCGAGTGGAGTGTGCACGTACTCCCGGGGGACACGACTGACCTCGACTCGAATAAGCGAGTGAAATGGCATCCACAATCCAGTGGGATAATCTTTGTTTCGATACGGCACTTCCCTGCTGCCGACCGCCATAACAGACAAAGAGCTGCTCAGATGATCTAAAATTCTGAGTACGGTCCACATAAATGCGCAGAGCGCGAACTGGACAAAGTAAAGAAAGGGCTGGGTCTGCCTCCTCCGGGGGCAGCGCTTGCAGGTTCACTACCTGATCTCTAAAGGGGGTGGTAGGAACCTTGGGCACATAACCGGGGCGGGGTCTCAGGATAACGTGAGAGTAATCCGGCCCGAATTCCAGGCACGAGTCACTGACCGAAAATGCCTCCAAGTCCCCGACCCTCTTGATGGAGGCCAACGCAACCAGCAGAGCTGTCTTCAGGGACAGAAATCTTAGAGATACTGATTCGAGTGGCTCAAAGGGATCGGATCGCAGACTCGTGAGAACGAGGGCGAGATCCCAAGAGGGCATGAGAGGGGGGCGAGATGGATTAATTCGCCTAGCACCCCTAAGGAACTGGATGACCAGGTTATGCTTTCCCACGGTGCCGCCAGCTACCGCGCTATGATAAGCGGAGATGGCGGCCACGTAAACCTTGAGAGTGGAGGGCGACAGCCTGCTGTCCAACTTCTCTTGAAGGAAAGAGAGCACAACACTAATCTGGCAATTTCGGGGGTCTTCTCTGCGAGAGACGCACCATTCAGTGAATAGACTCCACTTCAGGGCGTAGGCGCGCCTCGTGGAGGGGGCTCTAGCCTGAGTGATGGTATTAACCACCGCAGTCGGTAGGTTACCTAAGTCTTCCTCGCGTCTAGGGACCACACGTGGAGGTTCCAAAGATCGGGGCGAGGGTGCCAGATGGTGCCCTGTCCCTGAGAGAGTAGGTCCTCTCTCAAAGGGATCCGCCAGGGGAGGGCCGTCGCGAGGAGTGAGAGCTCTGATATCCAGGTCCGGTTGGGCCAAAGGGGCGCAACTAGCAGAACCTGTTCCTCGTCCTCCCTGACCTTGCACAGAAACTGCGCGAGCAGGCTCACTGGGGGAAACGCATACTTGCGCATGCCCCGAGGCCAGCTGTGGGCCAGTGCATCCGTGCCGAGAGAGCCCTCGGTCAGGGAAAAAACAACTGGCAGTGAGCGTTCTCGGGGGAAGCAAACAGATCGATCTGGGCCTCCCCGAATCGCGCCCATATCAGCTGAACAGACTCGGGGTGGAGTCTCCATTCTCCAGGGCGTAACAGCTGTCGTGAGAGCGCATCGGCTGCACGATTGAGCGTGCCTGGGACGTGAATGGCGCGCAGCGATTTCAGCCGCGCGTGACTCCAGAGGAGCAGACGGCGGGCGAGCTGAGACATGCGGCGAGAGCGCATACCCCCCATGCGGTTGATATACGCCGCCGCCGCCGTACTGTCCGTCCTGACCAGCACGTGTTGCCGCTCCAGCACCGGTAAAAAGCGGTGGAGAGCGAGGAACACTGCCAACAGCTCTAGGCGATTGATATGCCAATGCAGCTGGGCACCCTTCCAGAGGCCCGCAGCCGCATGCCCGCGACACACGGCCCCCCAACCCGTGTTGGAAGCGTCTGTTGAAACAACAACATGGCTGGACGCCTGTCCTAGAGGCACACCGGCCTGTAGGAACGAGGGGTCGTTCCAAGGGCTGAGGGCGCGGCGACACAGCGCAGTAACCGAGACCCGGTGTGTGCCCGCGTGCCATGCGCGTCTGGGGACCCGATCGTGAAGCCAGTGCTGAAGTGGTCTCATATGGAGCAACCCGAGCGGCGTGACGGCGGCTGCGGATGCCATATGCCCCAGGAGCCTCTGAAAGAACTTCAGTGGGACCACTAGTTTGCTGTCGAGCTCCCTCAGACAGTTCAGCAACAGGCGAGCGCGTTCCTCGGAGAGGTGCGCTACCATGGTGATCGAGTCCAGCTCCATCCCGAGAAAAGAAATCCTCTGCACGGGGGCGAGTTTGCTCTTTTCTCGGTTGACCTGAAGCCCCAGTAGGCGGAGATGCCGAAGCACCTCGTCCCTGTGCATAATCAATTGCTCCCGCGAGTGGGCTAAAATCAGCCAGTCGTCGAGATAACCGAGTATGCGAATGCCCGCGAGCCGAAGGGGCGCTAGGGCACCCTCCGCGAGTTTGGTGAAGACCCGCGGAGACAGAGAGAGCCCGAAGGGGAGGACCTTGTACTGCCACGCTCGACCCTCGAACGCAAACCGCAGAAATTGGCGGTGGCGTGGAAGAATGGAGACATGGAAATACGCGTCCTTCAGGTCTATGGCTGCAAACCAATCCCGAGGACGAACGCATTGGAGAATGCGCCTCTGCGTGAGCATTCTGAACGGCAGCTTGTGCAGACAGCGGTTCAAAACGCGCAGATCTAGGATTGGCCGTGACCCACCGCTCTTTTTGGGTACGATGAAGTATGGGCTGTAAAACCCACTCTCCATCTCGGCTGGAGGAACCGGCTCGATTGCACCCTTCGCCAGGAGGGCAGCAATCTCCTCTCGCAAGACAGGGGCGGACAGGGGGTTGACCCTGGAGAAATACACGCCCGTAAACTTGGGGGGCCGTTTCGCGAACTGAATCGCGTAACCGAGTCTGATTGTGCGTATGAGCCACCGCGAGGGGCTGGCCCGCGCTAACCAGGCAGGCAGAGCCCTCGCTAATGGAGTCATCGCTACAATCGCTGACGTACCAGCGGTGGGGCAGCGCGGAGTGGGTGTGCTGATCCGGGAAGCACGAGGGTCCCGCGGAAAAGCTGGAGGAGAGCGATTCGCTCTGGCTCCGCACCCTGACTCCGGAGAGGGGGCTGGAGGGCTGAGGGAAGGGAGACCGTCCCCCCAGCGCTCGTGAGCCACTGGCGAAGCACGTAGAGTCTGCGAGCCGGAAGGCAGCGCGTCCCGGACTGGCAGAACTCGTGCAGTCACATCCGGGGAAGGGAAAAAGTGCTCTTTTACTGATGTTTTGGTGGCACTGAAAAGTACCGTTGTTATCGGGGCCCCGCCCTCCAGCGGGGAAAGAGCAAGTTTCCTCTTCTCCGGATGGCCTGTCTCAGGGACGCTTCGCGGTCCGTTTACCGGACTTAACGGCGCCCTGGGCAGGAGGGGCTGCCTGCTTTCGAGGTGAACGCCGCGCCCGCTTGGCCGGAGGCGCAGGCGGGGGCGGGGCAGCACTCGTTGGCGGGCGCCCTCGGCGAGGAACAGCGGAGGTGGATGGCTCGGCGGGCGGAGCGGGCTTACGGCCACGCCGATAGACATTGCCCATCGCATCCGACTGCTCTTTCACCGCCTTGAATTCCTGGGTGAATTCACTGACGGTGTCGCCGAACAGGCCAGCCTGGGATATGGGCGAGTCAAGAAAGCGAACTTTGTCAACGTCGCGCATATCGGCCAGGTTTAGCCAGAGGTGGCGTTCCTGAACCACAAGTGTGGACATCGTCCTCCCCAGCGCACACGCGGCGGACTTAGTAGTCCGAAGAGCATAGTCGGTCGCGGTGCGCAGCTCATGTAATAAGCTTGGGTTGGACCCGCCCTCGTGCAGCTCGGCCAGCGCCTGCGCTTGGTAGCGCTGGTAGGTGGCCATCGCGTGCAAAGCAGAAGCAGCCTGGCCCGCAGCCTTATAAGCTCTGGCTCCGAGGGAGGCAGACAACCTACAGGCTTTGGACGGGAGGCGGGGCAAACCCCGCCACGTAGAGGCGCCGCGCGGACAAAGATTGACCGCGATAGCGCGCTCCACTGACGGGATCGCCTCATACCCCCTGGCAGCTCCGCCGTCAAGGGCGGTGAGGGCGGAGGCACTCGCAGCACGGGCAGAGAAAGGTGCCCTCCAGGACTGCGTGAGCCTACTGTGCACTTCCGGGAAGAAGGGGACGAGAGGCTTCGAAGGCTTCGCCTTCTAGTCCTCTACGTAGCACCCATCTAGTCGGTCCGGCCGCGGAGCTGGGGGATAAACCATCTCCAACCCCACGGCCGAAGCAGCCCGGGAAAGCACGGCTAACATGTCCGCTTCAGGATCCGATTTGACAGCGCTCACCTGCCCGGAGGGGGCGAGCGGGTCCGGATCTTCGTCGGACAGTGAAAGCCCACCCTCCGATGCCGCGGAGGACATCTGATCTCCGGTGTCAGCGAGTGTGAGAGCTACCATCTGGTTAGACGGATCACTCTCACCACCCGAAGCTTGGATGGAGCGCCGTGAGGAGCGAGAGGTCCGCGAGCCCGTGGGCGGCGGATTAGCTCCCGCTGAAACCCTCAGATCTGCCCGAGCGCCCGCTGCTTTTTTAGAACAGGAGGCAACTGGGGTGGCTCGCTCTCTTGCGAAAGTTAGCCGCGATCTTAGCTGTGCAACGGTCATGGCATCGCAATGACGACATGAACCGCCCGCGAGCACCGCATTAACATGCTGGACCCCCAAACATGCAATGCAGTGATCGTGTCCATCATCCGGAGACAGGAAACCCCCGCATCCAGAAACGCACAGTCGGAGCGCCATCCTGAAAAGGACGTGCTGCACGACTGTGTTGCTCTTTTAGGAAAGTTGCAACTATACGCACCGCTCTGGAGGACCGGACCCAAAGAACCGCAGGCAAGGGAGTAACCCAGCTCGACCGTCTGCCACCGCGAAGACCCACTCTGGACCGGGAGACACACTCGTTCGCTCTGAAGTGCTGATCAGCAAGAGGAACCCTCATCGACTCACTCAGAAAGGATCTGAAGCGAAAAGGATGGCGTCTGCTGGCTTCAGGTGTGCTTATATGCTGAGATAATTGCAGATGTCGCACACCTGCGCAAGCTTACGCTGCCAATTAATTTCATTCATTGGCCCGTTCAATACTCTCCAGATAAGCGGCTTCTGATCCGAATCCTCCCATTCATGGCACTGAAGTTCCCCAACCGAAGGGGAACACTTTTTCCTCTTCTCCCCACTTTTCTCTGTTTTTAGTTCTCTTAAACATATAATATTAACATGTTTCAACTTCTTGTTTGAAAGAAAAGTAAAAGTTACAATTTGTACTGATGTAAAAAAATATTATAATATATGTAAATAAACAAGGTAATACCATTCATTCATTCATTCATTTTCATTTTGTCCCTTTATTAATTTGGGGTCGCCACAGAGGAATAAACCACCAACTTATCCAAGATATTTTTTTATGCAGCTGATGATCTTCAAGTTGCAACCCATCTCTAGGAAACATCCATACACACTCATTTACACTCATACACTACGGACAATTTGTCCAACCCAATTCACCTGTACCGCATGTCTTTGGACTGTGGGGGAAACCAGAGCACCCGGAAGAAACCCACGCAAATGCAGGGAGAACATGCAAACTCCACACAGAAACGCCAACTGACCCAGCCGAGGCTCGAACCAGTGACCTTCTTGCTGTGAGGCGACAGCACTACCTACTGTGCCACTGCATTGCCAGAAATACCAACAAAATGTAAAAAATAAGGTAATTTCATGGTACATGTTAAAAACATGGTACAAAAAAACTAGAAGCACCATGGTGAACCAAAAACAAGGTAGTGTCAGGGTATGTTTTAAAAAGTCATGACATCCTCCACTTTCGGTTCAGGTCTACCTCAGAATTTTTTCAAAAGATGCATCATAATCAAATCAAATCAAAGCACTTTTATTGTCACATCATCAGCAGCATGTGTGCTATGACGAGTGCAAAGCTTAGGTGCTGGCTCCAGACAGTACAAAATACAGACAGTGCAAATACAACGACAATGTGAAATTGACAGCGATATGTACAATGAATAGGTGTCCACATAGTTGTAGGCAGTATAACGGGCGTGGAGCTCCATGAGCAAAGGGCAGGAGTGGGCGTGGTCAGCAGAGCAGGGGAGAAAGAGGGAAGCAAACTGTTGTCAGTTGGCTCATAAAATGAGACACAAACCGTGAGGAGACGCATCATTTTATAGTTTACAAAAGTTAAAATGCAAAGAAATAAACAGTAATTTAATGCCCTGCTACATTTCATACACAGATAACCACAATTTATATCATTATGAAGATAAGCGTGTTCAGATAAACACAATGAGGACTTTTCCCTCAATCCCCAGGTCTGAATGCAGACTCAGTGCAGCAGGTCTCTTGCCCTGTCTATTTTAACCATTAACCCTGTTGGTAATCTAGAGGATTTAGGCAAACACAGCAACACGGCGAAGTGTCTAAATGTGAATGAACTCCTGATAAAAGACAATGTCCGCCATTCTCCAATTCTCGTACTGCTCTCCCGACAACAATGCTTGCCGCAAACAAACAGCTTTGCTGTATCAGCCCTGACAGCATCGCGGGGAAAAACATTCAACAAACCCTGTGGATCATGGAAACAAACACATACGACCCTTCATGAACAGCTAAATACTGTGTGCCGTAGGTCCATGTCTCACAGCTTGGCACTGGCAGGTCTGCCTTGCCTTCGGAAAGCACGCGCAGTCATGAATAATTAAGAAGCTGGCTCTTCTCATAGGATAAGAAAACTCCGCTATGAAAAAATGAGAAACCGAAGCGTTATCTTTGCACTTGCAGTTTTGGGCTACGTCACCGATTTTGATCCCGCCCCAAAAATAAGTTAAACCTGGAAGCTGAAATTAGCTCACAAAAGCTCAAAATTATCCAGTTTTCCCACAATTAAAGCTAACAGGTGCAAACATTGTCTTAACTGATGCTCAACACACACAAATCTGTTAACATCTCAAAAAAAGTACTCGAGGGTTTCGTGAACCTTTAAAACATGACTAAAACATAAATACTTTTTAAAATAAATTAATACATCTTAAAAGCTCATTAAGGGTCAGTGCATCTCTAGCTAATATGCAAGATGTGCCACACACCAAAAATGTTTAGAAACACCATGGCAGAGTAAATGTCCAAAAATCACATAGATACCATGGTAATTCTTCGGTAAGTGCAAGCTGTCCTTCCAACACTGTAAAAAAAAAGCATAATCTATTCATGTTGTCCCAAGACAAATCGATTAAGTTATCTTAACAAATTTAAGTGAATTGAACATAAAACAATTAAGTTGTTCCCAAAAAAACAAGAATTGCGTTGTTTCAGCTCATTGTAAATAAGTAGTTTTAACAGGCCGCAAATAATCTTTTTTTTGCACATACTGTGCTTCATCCTCTCATCTCTCTCCTCTCTTTCCCAGATGGTAAGGATGATCACAAGTGTGTGCTTTGTGAAGTCAGGATCTCCTCTTTTACAGCTACAGTTTGTAAAAGCAGCGCAAAACGGAGCAGGGGTGAGAATGAAACACCATAAGCTCACAGATACCGCGACGACAGTCAATCCCGTGACACCCCCTGTACACCACACATATGCTGCGTCTCGATTCGCATACTATCAAGAATTTCCTTCATTCGTTTTCCTTCTGCTTAGTCCCTAATTTATCAGAGATTGCCACAGTAAAATGAACCAACAACTATTCCAGCATATGTTTTACACAGCGAGTGCCTTTCAGCCGCAACCTAGTTTTGGAAAGCACACATACACTCTCACATTCAGACACACACTCATACAGTACGGCCAATTTTGCTTACCCAATTCACTTGCACTGCATGTTTTTGGACTGAAACCGGTTCACCCAGAGGAAACCCACACATACACGGGGAGAACATGCAAACTCCAAACAAAAATGTCAACTGACTCAGCCAAGGCTCAAACCAGCAACCTTCTTGCACTGAGGCAACAGTGCTAACCACTGAGACATCATGCCACCCCTCCATCCTTAAAAGTTCTAAACTAAAGTTTGTTCTAAAGCATATATGTTAAAAAGAGTAGGTAAAAGGTTCCCGAATGCTCCACTACTTCCCTCCTTAATCTACATATAACTGCTAAAATTGCCCCACAATACAATGCGCATTGGACATGAATTTAATCAGCACTACAAACTGGGAAGAAAAGTGTAAACAAACTAGAAACATGGCAGACGAAAAGCCAACCGTTAAGAAGAGAGGCTTCAGTAAATTTGCTTGAATGACTGTTAATTAATACCTAGTCAACTGGAACATATTTAAATAACATTTTCTGTGTTATATTTCATTTGTGACTACAGTGTGAACTTCTATAAAGACATGATTAGACATGACCTACTGAATGCTTAATTATCCAAAGACCTGAGGAGATTTCTCTGCATAAACAAACTCATCAATGTCAGTTTACCCTTCCGCTGCCGCATCTCTATTAAAGGGTCATTGTGTTGCAATGAAGCTTTTGTTTTTAATTCCCTGCTATGAGAGCGCAGCTGGACTCACGTGTGGATTACAGTGGTCTGCTAACATGCAACAAAAATACGTTCATAAGGAACAGTTTTTACCCGAGAGCTTTTTGCATCTTGAAATTATGAAATGCGGATTTGCCTCTCGTCTTCTTGTAAAAAAGACGCGATTCCAGTTCGTGTTGTTTGTCCTGTCTCTACAGATTTGGTAAGTGTGTGATCAGTTTTTTTATGATTATTTATAAAGACATACTTTAGCCAAAATTATTTAGTTACTAAGTTCAAAGTACATTAATATCACTTCAATATTATGAACTGAAAGATCCGCTGTAAATGCTGCTCTGAATGTAAACATGTAAACACCTTAATCAAACTATTACTATCTTGTAGGATTTTCAACGCATTTTGTGGTAGGATAGTCTATATACACAGCTTTCTGACACTAATTACCGAGTACATCTAAGTTACGGCGAAATGCAGAGGGGTTTTTTTTTCTCCCATAAGGCGTGCGGTAACAAACATTCCATTAAAACTACACTTCTCTAGCAGTTTCTCGCATCCAATATCTCGTTTGTAACGGGGGCATGCATGAAATATTCCTGAATGAAATTGAAAGTGCCAAACTGCAGTTAAAGCTGACAAATGAAGAATTTGGCAATTAATTTGATAACTGATGTCAATGTAAACACAGTCACTGTCTTTCTCCCCTGCATCTCTGTGTTGCTTTGCCTCTGTAAAAATTAGCGCGTGCTCGAACTGAAACTCCCCTTTTGATGCAAACCTGAGTGGGGTGGAGGGGTTCATGACCCTTTAAGGTAGGCAATTAAATATGTAAGAAATGTGGATGATGCGTCGAGATGGTTGACAGGGGGTGTTATTAAGCAACATAACAGTCCTTTAATAAGGAAGTATAATGTCCCAAAGCTTAAATACTTTTCTGTTACACACTTAAAGTCATACTTTTAGAATGTAGTGTACTGCAAGTATGCGAATTAGGACGAAGAAATACTGTAGTGTAGATCTGGCAGACAGACAGCAGGGGTCTGCTGATCCCAACCAAACCAACACCACATTTTTGACAGCAAAACCTTTTAGCCTTCCCGCGTGCTCCCATATAAACAGTCTGTTAGCATTACAGACTAAGAACCGCCAGATAAAAGGTCACCAAGCCTTTGAGAAAACCTTTTTCTGTCACTTTCAATGAAGACTATTACATAACACCACCACGGTAGCTACAAGCCCCTTGCTGAAAAAACTCGCAGGAAACAAATGCTGAAATACTGAAGCGACCCATAAAATAATCCGGTTGATGGTGGGACGTGCGACACATGATACGGCCGATTCTGTACACAAAACCTGTTTTACAGAGCAGAGTTATTTTTCAAAGAGCGAGAGCAAACACATCATGTGACCCCACCTTGTGATTTTCATCAGAACGGGTATTTGAGACCTGCGCGCCTGGAGTGAAAATGCTTGATCATACCATGTTGGTGACTTTAAGACTCTAAAACTGCTCTAAAACTAGACACATGAAGAGAGTGTGTACACATCCGGGACCCTGATGTCTGGTCTCTGCGGGTCTCTGTTTCTGATGACCCATGCTTATGTAATGGTAGATGAAGACACACACACAATCACACGCTTACACTAGAGAGCACTTCTTGCTGCTGTTACTTAACACACACTGGGTCTAAGGGTATCTGCCGAGATGTGAGGCATTCTGGTGGCAGGCCTGAACAGCAGGGTCTGAAAACATTCCCAATTCCCAGAGGAGAGAGCAGGACTTCAGTGATCAACAACAGCCACTGTTTTAAAAAGCCTGGTGAGTGTGTGGGCCTGTGGAGAACAACAACGGTATCCTGGAGAAAGGAACAGGCATCTGTAGCTGTTTGCAGTCTTACAGATCTTTAAGTTGTAAAACTTTACAAGACTTTATTAGAGGCGGTGGCTCAGTGGTTAGCACTGTCGCATCACAGCAAGAAGGTTGCTGATTCGAGTCCCGGCTGAGCCAGTTATCATTTCTGTGTGGGGTTTGCATGTTCTCCCCATGTTTGCGTGGGTTTCCTCCAAGTGCTCCGGTTTCCCCACAGTCAAAAGTCATACGCTATAGGTGAACTGGATTAATTAAATTGGCCGTAGTGTATGAGTGAGTGTCGGAATGTAAGAGTGTATTGGTGTTTCCCAGTACTGGGTTGCGGCTGGAAGGGCATCCCCAGCGTAAAACATATGCCAAAATAGTTGCTGGTTCATTCCACTGTGGCAAACTCTGATAAATATAGGACTAAGGCGAAGGAAAATAAATGAATAAGCCAATCACAGGGCACAAGCTTAAAAGGGATACTGTAGGCTGCGTCTGAAATTGCCTAGGACCCGAGTAGGTACTACATTTGATATAGAATTTAGTACACAACCGTTAGAAAAGTACGTTTTATATTCTAATAATGTGAGTATTATTCTCTAAAAATATGTACTTTGTGAAGTATATACTTTTGAGTGTGTAACAGAAGATTGCAGGCTTTGGGACATAATACCTCCTCTTAAACAATTTGTTATGTTGCTTAGTTATTTCCCCTGTATCATCACCATAAACCCCAAATTCCCCCCGAACCCCAACCCCCACCCGCTCTTCAGTTCGCACAAAACCGCCCACACTCGGCTCTTCTTGGCATTATGGAATAGCATAGCATCCATTGGAAGCGCATTTTATAATCTCTCTAAAAGTAGTAGGTTATTCAAACGTCTCGCGTACTGTTTTTAACGTACTACATAATTGGAAAGTATGCGATTTCCGACACACCTGTAAGCCCCTTTTACACAGTGATATCGGTAAATATCCAGAAGATGTCTGGGATGACTTTACCGGTAAGTTCATAAAAGTGCTGTTCACACAGACAAGAACAATCCGGAATATTTCTGGAAAAGACCATTCACACATTTATTCCAAAATACAGGTAATTTCTGACATCATTAGCCAGAAATAAGCTCTCAACGGCTGCACATGTATTTGCAAACATAAAAGGGGTCGGGCTTTAGTTGATGATACATAATATGTGTGTGTGTGCTGGCGCTCACTAGCTGCTTCACGTGCACACGTGTCAAGCAACTGAAGCAGAAGCTTAAGGGTAAACAAACAGCGGTTAATCATAAGCATTTTATCGATAATATTTTTCACAGTTCGCATTAAGAAGAAATTTAAAAACGTTATATGACTAGCATATAGCAGCTAAATATGTCTGGAAAAATATTCAAAGGCTTTCATTTTCGTAAACAGCGCGGGTGTGAATGCGTCTGAATGTTCTGATTGGCTGGAGTGTTCTAATCGTGAACGCGCTCTTTCCGGCAGTTTTCCTTTCCGATCACACAGAGCAGCATTTCGGCAAATTACCGGTAATGTTACAACTTATCTATTCGGAAAATTAATGGAATCGATTTACCGGTATTTTCAAAAAGGGCCTGTTCACACATGATCCATTTCTGTATGTGTGAAAGGGGCTATAGAGTTCATTCAAAAAAATTTTATTTAAAATTTCAATTAAAGATGTAGGTGACTTTTTTTCTTTAGTGAAAAAATTTAAAAAGTTTTTATCTGAATTCATATAATGTGAGTCATTGTTCACTCATTCTTGAGATTAAACAAAGGCTGTTTCTCATTCCAAGAACGTTGAAAACGAACTTGTGTTCTCTTCTTCTCTTCTCTCCAAATTACCTAAAAAAAAAAAAAAACGAACTTGAAAGACTGCGAGCACAGAGACTGCGTCCTCTGAGAAATGAGATGCTGCGTTCTTCCTGATGGTCACATGACTCTCACATGTTTTTAATTTTAAAAAATTCTATTTAAACATTACAGAATTCATACAACGATTTATTGTTTCCCCTTTTCACAATATATGCAATGCAGAAAGACCTTACAAATATCCGTTGCACAATACAAAAAAAACTAATTTAGAATTTCAGCAAAAACGCTCTTAATGTGTTCATGCCTTAATAAAGATGTTCATGTTAATGTTTACTTTCACTGTCTCATTTAGGGAAACTCCTGAGAGAAATAAGTGATATCTCTGAACTTTATTAATAAACCTGTATAAAATGCTGTACTTCCCACCGACTTTATTTAGCCGCAATTTATTTAGTCTGTGTAAGAAATTAATTATTAGCTTTAATCCACAAACAGGTCTCTGTGTGGACACAAATATATTGCATGATCTTCCTGTCGTGTGATGACGTATGCGTAAGTGTGCACTCTGGGGTGAGGATGGACGGTTTAGCAAAAATAGTTCTGTGATTGTCCAAGATGCGGAAACTGCTACAAATGACGCTTACTCCATTCTGATAAATGAACTTGCTTCTGAGTTTGGCCAGACTGCGATTTAAAGCTAATAATATAGTAAATAATGTTCAATTTCCTACACAGACTGATCGTTTTGCTCTACAAGACATCAGTGTGTCGCCAGGAGCCGTGACTATTGTTTTGAACTGGTTTATGTGTTTATTTTTAAAAAACAACAAAAAACAAATGCTAACCACTGACTGCATTTATATGAATCACAAAGGACCACAAATTCAGCTAAAAATCTCCTTTAATGTTTTACTGAAGCAAAAAAGTTGCCTACATCTTGGTTAACCTGAGGACGAGTAAATTAATTACTTAATTTTTGGGTGGACTATCCTTTTAATGGATTTAGGCATGATTATGTGGTGAAATGAAAGCAGGAAACAATGCTGATGGTGGTGTGGGGGATACTTTCTTATAATTTTCTTATTACAGTGCAGCCATCTTGTAATTAGGCCTGTTGCAATAATCAATATATCGACCTGTCGCACAATACATCACCTCAATAATTTTTGGTTATACAATATATACCACCCATTGTGTTAACATAAAAATGAATGTGACCAATATTTTGGTGCAAGTTGCAACAAAATAAAATTGCTGACCACTAGGAAGAAGTTTGAAAAATGCTTAAAAGCTGCAGTTAACTTCACAAATAATTTGAAAGCCATTCTACAAGGACATTTATAATCTACATCACCAGTGGCAAAGTTAATATCAAGAGATGGGCTTTTTTTTTTTACATAAAATTACAGAATCTATGTAACCTTTAAGGCAGCGGTGTAAAACTCAGTTCCCGGAGGGCCGCAGCTTCGCACAGTTTAGCTCCAAAACTAATGAAAAAAACCTCTGATCAAACTAATTGAGTCCTTCAAGATGCTTTGAAACTCAGACGCAAGTGTGTTGGAGCAGGATTGGAACTAAACTGTGTAACTCCAGTAACCTCCAGGAGTTTCATACCCCTGTTTTAAGGGTTGTCATTATTTACTCACCCTGGATTTGTTCCCAATCAGTTTGAGGTTTTTTTTCTGTTGATAACAAAAGAAGATATATTGAAGAATGATGGAAACCTGTAACGACTGAACCATTCCATAGTATTTGTTTTCATACTATGGATGAAAGGAGTTACACAATTTTAACATTCTTAAAAATATCTTCTTTTTATTAAACAGAACAAAACATTCAAACTGATTTCAATCAAACTATCCCTTTAAGAATAAAGTGTTTGGCCTTTGAAAACGTTCATGCCAGTTTGCATTATTTTTCTGTTGTGTGATCATTGTGTTATCAGTTGCGTAAATGGTTTTAAAGGCACAATAATATCACTTATCTCTGTGACAATTTCTGTGACAGTATATCCAATAAAAAAAAAAAAGTTATTTGTCATGACAGGCCTACTTGTAATGGCTAATTCCACTAGGATAATATGCCATGTCATAAAGCATGTCAGTTTGGATCAAAATCTCTGATCAGTGTTTCAGCACCATGACAATGTATATCTTTACGAATTTAAAGGGATATTTCACCCTAATAAAGGACAATGTATTATTTTTGTTCTGTTGAAGACAAAAGAAGATATTTTAAAAAAACATTTGAAACCTTTAACCATTGACTTCTATTGTTTTAATCAAATGTATCCAACATTCTTCAAAATATCTTCTTTTGTCTTCGACAGAACAAACCTACCCCAAACAATGACATAATTGAAATTTTTGAGAGAACTATCCCTTTAAGCAATTCTGAAAGTGTACCAAATAAAAAGTGACAGATGAACGTAAAGTATGAGGGTTTTTTGTTAATAACAAAAGAAGATATATTGAAGAATGTCGGAAACTTGTAACCATTGACATCCATAGTATTTCTTTTCCTACTATAAATGAAAGGCGTAACACATTTTCAACATTCTTCAAAGTATCTTCTTTTTTATTTCACAGAACAAAAAACCCAAACTCATTTCAATCAAACTATTCCTTTAAGAGTAAAAGAAGTTAGTTCTCTGAAAATGTCATTGCCTGTTTGCATTATTATACTGTTCTGCGATCAAATTATCAGATGCATAAATGGTTTTAAAGAGACAATAATATCACTTATCCTTGTGACGATTTCTGTGACAGTATATCCAATGACAAAAGTTATTTGTCATGACAGGCCTACTTGTGATGGCTAATTCCACTAGGATAATATGCCATGTCATGAAGACTGTCAGTATGGATCAAAATCTCTGATCAGTGTTTGACAAAATAATGACAAAATAAGATGTTTTGAAAAATACTTGAACCCTTTAACCACTGACTTCCATTGTTTTAATTAAATGTATCCAACATTCTTCAAAATATCTTCTTTCGTCTTCGACAGAACAAAACTACCCCTTAAACTGGTTTGGAACAAGTAAACGGCGAGTAAACAATGACATAATTGAAATGTTTGAGTGAACTATCCCTTTAAGCAGTTCTGAAAGTGTACTAAATAAAGTGACAGATGAATGAACATTCCTGACCAACATATTTATAATTTTTCAATTCAATCACTATGGCTCTGTGAGTTCATTTAAGACCTGTATTTTACTTCACTGATCTGTAAACAGATATAGGACCCCCAAGGGGTAACAGGGGATCCCCCCTGATGGTAGTTTCAGCAATGGCCCCACTAATTTCCACTCACCATATCGGTTGCACCTCAAAACATTGAGCCTCCAGCCCACATAACACGTTTACAGATTCAAGAGCACGCGAGGCCTGAAATAGCTCTTCTCTGCATACACTCACCCTCCATAAACCGCAGAGTACACACCCATTTTACACACAACGTAACATAAAAAGCGTGTAAAGGCATTTTCCCGGCACACTCAGAGTAAAACACGAGGTGACACAATCCCACACAAACATACATCTCCTTGACAGTCCATTCTGAAGATGAAAGAATGAAAGTGGGGCAGATGATGACAGGAAAAAAATTACAATGACTGCAGTGGAATGAAAAGACCCCAAACACACACACACACACACACACACACACACACACACACACACACAATTTTATATGCATAAACACACCAACATATCTTTGCTTCATTATACCGTCCCATTCAAATCCGCATCACCGGAGGGAAAACAGCCCAGTCGGCCCTGCAGAACCACAGAGAAGCACCGGGATAATTGATAAGTAATTGAGGGAAGGATCTGGGGTCTTTTAATTAACTGAAATAAAAACTCTGCACAGTTTTTAAGTAACAGAGCAGTGGTTACCGAGAGGAGAAGCCCTTAAGAAGAATTCCCAAACTACACTGCAGCGCTTGATGTCTTTTCAGCTGACCCATTTAAAGAAAAAGTTCTCATCAGAAACAGAAATGCTATCATCTGACCTCTAGTGATTAGTTAACATGATTAAACTGCTGTGAAAAAAACTGAATAAAACAAGCGAGAGTGGAAAGCTGTCATCTTTTGAAAAAACCCTGCAGCTGGTTGACTATGAAACTAGATTATTTTGTGATATAGTGTATATTTGAGTGTGATGTGACATAACTGACTATTAATTATTATTATCTTCTAATTATTTTTAAAACATTAAAAAAAATAATGTTGTTGTTGGTAGTATTATTATTATCTATGCTCTCTCTCTCTCTCTCTCTCTCTCTCTCGATCTCTCTCTCGACTCCTAACGCGCGATAAAAAATATCGCCATTAATCTATTCTCAAAGTTGGGTTGGGAGCTGGGTCTATTCCACGCAGGCTATGATGACTTTTACCTTGATATTTTAGCGCGGATGTAGACCTGACAGGTAAGCCATCTGACAAGAAAGTGATCTTCTGAATCAAATAAGCAGGATACCCTTCTGGATCTTTCACTTACTTCGAAGACACTACTAACTACGCTTACATGGACATCTGTAATCTAGTTATTTGCCTTAATAGACAATAGTATAATTAAAGTGTTTACGAGAAGTGCTTTCATGTAAGAGTTTTCTGTAATTTTGGGTGACTTTAACTGCAGTATGGCAGTTTCACTTTAACTCATGAACATTTCATTCATGCCCCGATGACAAACTGGGGCACTACACGCATATTTGGTGTAAGGACTGGTGAGTGTGTTATGGAATTCAATAACGCACGCCGAATGGAAAAAAACTTCTACATTTCGTGATGTGTGTGTGCGGTCCTTTACTGACAGCCGCGTGTGTGGATCTTGTGAGAAAATATGGCGAAAAGTCCTATATGAATGTAATAGTTTGATTGCGGTATTTACTTCAATAATGCCACTAATATATGCATACTCCAAATGTCTTAATTCCATTTCTATTTAGTTCAGTCATGACTTTAGTTGCATTAAGGTAATAAAAAAAAACTGTTTTGAGCTTATGTAGGCCTACAGTTCAAAATTCATGTTTACCTGAATAAACAGTTAGTAAACACAAGCACATCTTATTGAACATCATTTATTTCCATCACCAATTATCAGAGTAGAACAGTTTCTCAAGCAGTTTGTGATGTATTTCGGAAGCAGGAGATGAGCCCCTGGTCTAATGCGCCACCTGGCTTGAAAAACCTGTTCTCAAAGACTTTTAGTCATTATTTGGGTAGCACACATATTCTGAATGCCTTCAACAGAATTCAAATGAGCAATTTTAATCTAGATTCATTCCAAGATTACAGTGAGATAAATCTAGATTAAACAAATTAATCTATGCCCACCGATTTTATTTATATATATATATATATATATATATATATATATATATATATATATATATATATATATATATATATATATATATATATATATACACTGTATATATATATATATATATATATATATATATATATATATATATATATATATATATATATATATATATATATATATATATATATATATATAGTTGAAGTCAGAATTATTACCCCTAGAAATAATTTACCCCGAGAAAGTCTAATTTGTTTTATTTTGGCTAATTTAATTAATTAATGTCCTTAATTAATTTAAGGACAAAATTACACACACACACACACACACACACACACACACACACACACACACACACACACACACACATATATATATATATATATATATATATATATATATATATATATATATATATATGATGTTATCTCAGATGTTGTACTCTCTATAGTTCACAAAACAGCAATATCTAGGATTGCAAATCAACACCAATCCCATTTTCCAAAACCTGAATGCAGAAAGCTTACTGAAGGGTCATAATTATCCTTTGAGATTTGGGGAAATTGGAGCAACTATGGGAAGTTGGTGTAACAATGTGTAATTCCTTTACAATGTATTACAAAATCTGCCCTCAGGCTTAAGAGATTAAACCAGCACCGACAACAACATCATCAACAACAACAACAAGTGCAACACTTTCACCTCTAGAACAGGCGGGATTGAGAAACATTACTATTGATGGTGCGATCACGAGCTACACTTGGCAAACAGACTGAGAATTCAATGAAACCTGCTAATCTAGCAACTTCTGAGCACTTTGAACCAGGTCTACAGCACATCATGTGGCAAAGTTTTTCACAAAGGAAACTATTTGAAAACAGTTACGCTCCCTTGTCTTTGGACATGAAAGTTTGGAGGCGAATGGGAAAGAATGTCTTTGTGCTCAAAGTAGAGTATCCTTGAAATTGCGAGTCTAATGTTTCTCTAAGGGTGGGTTCCTGTCAGAGAAGCTAAAAAAAAAAACACTCCCTGCCTCCACTCTGAAGTTGTTCAAAGCCCAAAAAACACAGTGCTGCTCTGTGTTCCACAACACACCCCGCATTTCACCCCACTGTCTGTCTGAGAGAAAACGCTGGCACTCAGCTTGTGCTCGCACGTCGCGTTAACTAGCGTGAATAGGTCGCTGAGAACACAGGCGACATGAAGCAAATCATTTCCCAACAGGAAAAAGAAGAAGCCCCCAGCCCCGTTCTGGTATGCCTCTCCTGATATAATCTGCAGAACAACACAAGCACACTCAGCCAGAGCCATGTCTTCTCAATAATGAGAAAAATCCTCCTGTCAGATGAAGTTCATGGACACTCAAGGTCAAACAGAAGCCGCCACAGTCTCTGTCGGCTGAAGTATGCATCACATTTACTACAATCACAATCATGAAGGTGGCAAGGTGTTAGGCTGGCTTGGTTTACTGCTTGGGTCTCAAACTCTATTCCTGAAGGGCCGCAGCTCTGCACATTTTTGCTTTAACCCTAATCAAACACAGTTGATGCCACTAATCAAGGTGTTCAGGACTCTTTTGAACACCTCGATCATTTCGATTATATGGTTTACTGTTATCTACCATGACAAACATTACTGGTGAAAGACTAAGGTGTATTTTTGTTTTAGAACATTTATTCATTGATTCATTCGGCTTAGTCTCTGATTTATCAGGGGTTTACCACAGCTGAATGAATCACCAACTCGGCTTGGGCGATGTCAAACAGTTTGGCATCGTACGATGTCTAATGCAAAACATCACAATGGTCGATGGCATGGTCATCGTAGGCAGCGGTCAATTCATTTTTTTATGAATAATTAATAAATTCAGAACGAATTAATTATTTGTAGCCTACCATTTCAACTACCTGACCCGCATGATCTTTGTTTTACCCATAACCAAATCATGAATAAATAAATATAAATTAAGCCTATAGTTCACACTACAGGACCTTAAGCCTGATTTAAGCACATTTGGAAGTTAATGAGCCTGCCAACAGATTGGGCTGAGATCGAGAAAAAATCTGCAGGTGGTCGGCAGTCTTTATGTGTGAACTACTGAATATCGCATCAAAGAGGCTCGCTGAAGCGTCGCCGACACCTCGCAGACAGAAATCCATTATCTAGCATGCTGAATATTCCAGAGCAGTTGGCCGACTCAACCTCACATGCGGTCAGATGTAGTGACGAGCTGCAGCCAATGAGAGAGCATATCAGCATGAGCTGAATGGCTGTGTGCTCAGAAGCTCAACAGAAACGTATGTGATTGGTCAGAATGGGCATCGATGCACTCGTTTCATTCTGTGCTAACATGGACACGAGAGTAGGCTATATTAACAGAGGAACTAAAATTCTGTAACTATTAGAATTACCATACTGGGTATTCTACATAACCGACCGTTCTCTTATAAAACGTCATATTGTCACGTCATATTTACATTCAAAACTTTTATTAAGAAATTAAAATTAAGCTTTGAATGTCTGTCATCATATTTTATGACACCGTTACCCAAAAAATATTTGATCTTTTTTTTTAATATAGCCTATAAATATGTAGTTAAGATACTAGAACATGCAAAGGTCTGAGCCTCGTTTTTATTTTCACTTTTAAACAGGAGCTATTTCGCAGCACAGAATATGCTGTTTTGAAAGATATATCTGAAGAAAATTATTGTTTTTGCTATCAGAAAGGTATGTTTATGTTAGCAGGAAGATGTAGGCAAAAAATGCATGCATATTTAAAGTCACGGGGAAAGGTAGCAGACATGCATGCAGTAATTCAGACCAATATGACAATTTAAGGTTGGAATGCTGTTCTTTACAGTTTGTCATTTAAAAAATAACAATGTTAGAAAGAAATACACAGATATTTAGGAAATGTCAGGTTGTTATACACAAATATGTTAGTTTCATTTGAAAGAGTTATTAAATTAAAAAAATTAAAAACTATCTATACACTTGAACCTCTCTCAAAATTTTATTGGCTGAGGTTTGGTAGCTTGAGTGAACTGTTGGCGAACGGGTTGTTGTCAGATCATGTAGTTTGTGAGCCCTCTCGTGTGGATCATTTACGTAGTGTCGCACAGTGTGAACACCACAACTATTTAAAGACACAAAATCAAGTCATGTAGTGTGAACAGTACAGCGATCTGCCAATCTTTAAAATCCTGTAGTGTGAACTAAGCTTTACACAAAAATTACCACCTGTCAATCACTTTTTTCGCAGGACAGGAGTGATCTGTGTCGTTATAATAGCGTCGACTAACTTGGTTGGTAAAAAAGGTGCACAACCAACAGCAACCAACCAACAATATTTGAAGTTTTCGCTAAAATTACTAAGTACAAGCATTAAAGCGAAAGACTGAAGCAGTGTACTAAATCTGTGACACGTTACCTGATAGATTCAAAAGACTGAAGCATCATTAGATAGAGACAAGATTCATTAAATATCACATTTAACAACTATTAGTGCTGGGCAAAAAAATCATATCTTAGAATTTTTAGGAGAAATGATGGTATACGATATATATCCGGTATTTTGCCATAAATGGTTACTTTAGTGTCAAAGCCTTTATTAAAGTTTTGTTAATCAGTTTGAGCAAAATATAATTTAAACACAGAGGCTTCCCTCCCTGTTATTATCATCATTATAATTATCATTCTTATATTGCTATTTGTTGAAAGAGTAGCTAACAGCAAGATATTAAAATGGAAAAAAAATGTTTAGTAGACAAATAAACATTTTTTTTACTTGACTTTTTTTTTAAGTTTTAATAATTGTTTACACCACCAACCGTTTGTACACTAGGCAGACACACAAATCAAATCACGTCCTCCAGTAATGGGCTAAAATAAATAAATCAATTATACAGAATAAATAAATAAATAATTAAATAAATAAATAAATAAATAAATACAATGATTAGAATATAATCGGAATTGAAGTCAATAACAGACCAGAACGCAGAGCTAAATGTGTTACAACGTAAATGTTAAGAAGAGACCGTTGTGTAATAATTACTGAACTTTAATCAGTGAATATGAGGTGGTTTCACTATCGAAATGTGGTATAAATTCCTCCCATTTTGGCGTTTTTAATTATTTTGAACACATTGAGGTGCTGCTTGTCAATTAGACAAGGCTTCTATGTTTATTCTTGCTGTCAATCGGGGAAGAAATGATCGATAAAAGATTTCTGATGTACCTCTGTGATGGCTGCAGGTGCTGTGTGACGCGCGTGCATGAGAGGGAGAGTCAGATTTGTCCCCAGATCTCGATATATCGCCTATCTGTAACAAGTATAGTGAGATGCGATCCAGAAGTACATCCTTGATAAACTGTCTGACGTGTACTGCTCTCTGGGGTTTTGTGCTCAAAGCACCCGCGGACTGCTGGAGCTCAGACGCATACGCTGCAGCATGACAGAGTGTTTGTGTGTGTGGTCACGTGATGTGCATTTTCAGCGGTATAGTGTGGAGGGAGATATCTTTTCAGACTTGCTAGGTGAAACGCTAGTGTGGACCTAAGTCGCTTTCGTTCTAAAATGCCAGTTTAAAACAAGACATATAAGTGTAAACTGTGCCTAAGTGTGTAGTTTTTGCGAGCAGGTTGCGGCTGAGACGGGAGTGGGGCGGAGGATTGTGATGCCGGCTCAGCATCGTGATGTCTATCAACTATGGGCGATAGATGATGGCATTGTCTATCAACTCAACCCTAGTAGGAAGCACAGCATTTTTATTATTACATTTCAGAGATCTAATCCTAATTATCACAAGAGTTTCCCTAAATGAGATGGCGAAAGTAAACATTCATTAATTCATTTTTGTTTAAGCTTAGTTCCTTTATAAATCAGGGGTCGCCACAGCAGAATGAACCACCAACTTATCCAGCATATGTTTTATGCAGCGGATGCCCTTAAAGCTGCAACCCATCACTGGGAAACACCCATACAATCTCATTCAAACACTTACACTACGGACAATTTAATGATACATAAACATTATCTAAGCTACTTAAAGGTGGGAACGCCCATTAGCACACCACAAAGGACGAAAGGCAGCAACAAAATCGCTGGTAGTGTGAATCATACTCAACTAGGTGGATCCAGGGTGAGTGTGATTTTGCCAGGTAGGACATTGTGCTCCTGAATCAGCATCATTTGTCCCGGAACAACAGTCCCATAAAATCTTCATAAGCTTCTTTAACTCTAACCTTGATCTATTAAAATCAGAGTTGACAGTTGAGTGGAAGACCCGATAATCTACCCTTATAATCTTATTGGGTGTCATAAACCCGCTCAGGACCATTTACAGGCTATTGATTAAAAGGTAATGTATAAAGCCCTCAATAAATAAAGAAGCGACAGGTATTCATTTTGTTTAAACTGTATGTATTTTTTTTCTCAAAGTGGTAGTAAATGTTGACTTGTAATTTATGCATCATCAAGTTCCATTATTTAGCTAAAAAAAAATCTAATTCTGTAATCTTATATACTTGGAGCGAGTAAATTAATAGCAATTGTTTATTTTCAGACGAGCTATTCCTTTAGAGAGGAGTTCAACTGATTTTTTTTTTTTTTTTTTTGGATCATTTGCTCATGTTGTTTTAAACAGAATGTTTTAAAGGGTTAGTTCACTCAAAATTTGTAATTGTTGTCCAATCCCAAGACATTCGTTTAATGTCAGAACACAAATTACAATATTTCAGAGCTCTCTTACTTTCAAAATACAGCAACAATCTTTAGACATTCAAGTAAAAAAAAGCAACAACAAACATTGCTCCAAGAACAATTTGTGTATCAAAAAAACTGTAAAAACAAATTTGTTTGCCAATGTCTTCTCCAAGTAATCCAAGTGCTACAGGCGGTAGTACGAGATATCTCTATTAGAGTCAACAGTGCAACATGCTAGTGTCGTATTGCCCATAGAAAACACACTCCATAATCCAATGCATAAGACAAACAAATTCATCTTTACACACAAAAACAGAAAGTCTTTCAATAAGCAACAACAAAGTACAATTTCAGAAATCTAATATAATAAGTTAATTGCTAATATGAGTTAATATATTTTAAGTTAGCTTTTTTAACTAACATTTACTGCATTTTAGCAGTAAGAAGCAACAATACAGATTTTTTACAGAATAATAAGCTGAAGCTTGAATACAAAATTAAATTGCAAATCAAATCGAAACCGGTCCAAAAAAAGAAAAAAGTCTAAAAGCACCTGCATCTAAAAGCACCTGAAAAGAGGAAAGCGTGGATTCAGTTTCCTTCAACATTTTCAATGCGCTTTGTGCTCGCGGTCCTCCACCATCAAAATATTGTTTGGTCAATAAATATCGATATTGTTTTATCAGCACAGCCCTAATTTATGCTTTATGTGCATCTAATAATGTTTATATGTAATAATCCAATCACATCACGCATTTTATGTCTTTTAGAAAGACAAAAATGTTCAATGCATGTATGGAAACTACTTTTCGATTTATTTATTTTTGTTTGCATGAAAACATCATGTTTACTATAGTGGAAAAGCGCTCTCATTCACTCACTTATCCTCTGATACAGATATGACCACAGATATGCTCTACTATTTTTAATTTTGCTGTGTTCGTTTTTTATTCAATTTTAATCAACAACTAGCTGAAATAAAATACATGAAATAATAAAATAACATAAAATAAATTCAATATTTCGATTTAGTGAAACTTGAAATTAATAACCAAAGCCGCTTAAGGTTATAATTTCAGTTTTAACTATACTTTAGCATAGTATACTATAATAACCCTTACATAAACATAATGCATGCAAGCAAATAACAGACATGTCCTCTGCAGGACAGACATTTATAAAGTTCTAAAAGAGATGATGTTTTGTGGTATAAGATGGATGTCTGGCAGTGTAGAGCAGCTCTCTCCCTCACGCCTGCTCTCCTTATTACCTCCATCTGTGAAGGGTAAATAAATAGCAATTCCCAACATGACATGAAATGTTTAACAGAGGCCGAGCCAAGGCTGTAGTATCTATTTTGCATACACCTAAAAAAAAAAAAAACAACTACCCTCCAGACACAAACCAAAAGCCCTCGGAAATTATTAATCTCTTATTTTTTATTTTTTGTTGATATGACGCATTTTAAAAAATTGTCTTTTCATTGCTAGTCAAGAATACTGACTTTATTTAATGCACTTAATATCAATTCCCACAATGCTCTCATGACAATGTGGTGTCCGTCCAAAGTGGTCCAGTGGTCAGCACATTGCGTTACAACACCACCGACCCGAGTTTGAACCTCACCTGAGTAAATTATTATAATTTTGTTTTTCATTTTTAGTGTTAAGACATATAATACTGTTTGGGTCACTTATGTGGGTGTACATATTTTACTTGTATTTTATGTGTGACCACCGTTACAAAGGACTGGATATCTATAAATAATTTTGCACAGAATATTTATTCAGATATTGCAGGAAAGGACATTGTGATGTTTTAAAGAATAGTGTTGGAGATTTAGCTACCCTTTAATGTTCTCGTATTCATGAAAAACATTTGAAGTTCTAAAGCAGCTGGGTCCTTGAAAAAGATGTGATAGTGTCGTTAGAAATTGGAAATGACGTTATTTTAATATAGTCAGTCGTGAACTGAGGTGGGCTGCTAAGGCTTGAAACTCCAGCCCTGGTTATAACGATGATCATTTTTAAAGTATCAAATACATTACACCTACGGAGAGTCCTCGTAAACTATCAATACCTGTGTGTACAAGTGTATGTAGTTTACAGGGACAAAACATTGTATAATGCCATGGGAATGACTTAGCTGTACTCTATTAAGGTGGTTTACAGGGTCACACCTCATGTACCTGTAATTTAAAATGCATAAATATCATACTTAATGAGATCTTTAGAAATTCAACTTTTGCCACAGGTGTCTCATTGGGGTTGGGTTTATGGTTAGGGTTGGGTAGGAAAATATAATAAAAGTTTTTATAGTATAAAATACATTACGCCTATAGAGACTCCATGTAAACCATGTACACGTATATTAGAACTGCACAATAGGTAAAATATGTCTCGAAACATGGCATATAGCAGAGTATACTGTGAATTCTATGATTGGAAAATATGCCTGATGTCCTTGCAATTCAAAACGCTTAAAAACGTACTGAACGGGGTATTTTGACATTTAAAATTAATAATAATAAGCTTTATTATACTATAAAATACATTACGGCTTAGGAGTGTCCCTGTAAACAATTTTTACAAGTATGTGTGTGTTTATGTTACGGTGCAGTACATTTTTTTAGTATACTTTAGGTCATCATTCATGGTATTAACAAACTACTACTAACTACTAATTAACTAACTCTACTAGCTTAATAAACTGCATATTAGTTAGTAAGCTAATTTGTTACTAATTAGCTAGTGCGGCAGAAGTTGGGTTTAGGTTTTGGGTAAGATAAGGGATGCAGAATAAGATCATACTTTACACATAATAATGAACAGTTCATATCTTAATAATAAGCAGGTAATTAGCCAGTAGTTTATAGCCTGAATTGTGAACTAATCTGAATGGGTAACATAATGGTTTGCATAATATCTTCTTTAATAATAATTATTTTGACATTTTACTTTTTTGCATTTGAGAATGCTTGAATCATAACCAATTTCACATTACTATTGGACACAAATTCCTATTTTAATTGCCTTAAAAATATTTTTTTTCCACCATAAATAAATGTTGTGCATTGAAAGTTTTATGAATAATAAAGGTTCTTCATGTTCAGTGATAAAAATACTCAATATTTATCTTTACAATTCAAGTACCCTTTCATATTACAGTAAACAGAGCGAAAAAAAAATTCAACTTTTTTCCTAGGGCACTACACTGGTCAATCTTCTATCATCATAATGCATGCTGTGATGAGCAGACCTCTCTAAACCTGCATTAGGAATCAAGTGTGGATCTGCAGAAGTCACAAACCGCTGATACTTTAGAAACAAAGCTCTCTGACAGCAAAACATCCTCACACACGTCTTAACTGTGACCCCTTTTCCTACGCTTTCTGATATGCCGGTTCCGGTTGGTTAATCATCACAGTCAACACAAACACATATGTGAATTTCCTGCACAGTAGCTTATACTAAATATTGTCAGTCACCGCCAACACCTGGGATAGTGCTTTACACAGTGGCCTTCAGATTAACCTCATTCATCTGTGTCAGGCCTCATCAGCACGATGCCTGCTGCTCATTCAACCTGCAAACCTCACCGTCCCAAAGCTGCTTCAGCAAACTGACAGATGAGGACTCTGTGCTGGAGACAGAGCACTTACAGACAATCTTTAGATCTATCATTTACTGGCTTTACGTGTCATTACATTCATTCATTCATCTTCTTTTGAGCTTAGTCCCTTTATTAATCCGGGGTCGCCACAGCGGAATGAACAGCCAACTTATCCAGCACATGTTTCACGCAGCGGATGCCCTTCCAGCTGCAACCCATCTCTGGTAAACATACACACCCATTCACACTCATACACTATGGACAATTCAGCCTACCTAATTCACCAATACCGCAAGTCTTTGGACTGTGGGGGAAACTGGAGTATATCTAGCAAATTAAATCATATATTTTTCCATATTGTAAAATACATGTTTAATATAATATAAACTTTTTCAGTTATTCAGAAAAAAATACATGCATTTAATAACTCCACACGTATTGTATCATCTGTAAGACATAGAATGTAAGTGAACCGAAAAAAATACTTTATTTGAGATGTCATGAGGCTCAAACTTACTCCATTCAGTTCAATACTTAATACCCAAATTCCCAATCCATATTCATTAACAACACTTGAACTACAAACAAATACAAAAACACCACTTGTCAAAACATTAGGCAATGAACAACTTGCACAACGAGACACTTTACAGTCATTAACTAAGATTTATATGATCTGTGATCTTCTCTGAATGATTCGAGTGCAGGATGATGCTAATGAGTGCACTCGATTGTGCTCAATGTGCCCACGTCCAGGATTTATGTTTGAAGTACCTCTGGCTGACTCAGGCACACATTGTTTGGAGGGATTGATGGAAAAAAATGTGAAAGGCAGGAATGCTTGTCTGGCGGCCTCCTCCGAGAGTCTCTCTGGAAAGACTTTACGGGATGAGGGGAACTTCGCTCCCTAGTACAAATCCTGGCACATGTCCAGCGCTCCAATGACATCACTTAAGAGGGGAAATGGGACGGAACTGGGGCGGCCGTTCGCTTGTTTTATCTCAGCATGGAGTATTTCGCTTTGCGTCAGCCTGCTTTTTCTCTCCTTTGTCAAAACCACACTTTGTCTATTCAAGGCCGGCGTTCGCTTCAGGAAATTCCTGCATCGTACTGTAACTGCGCTAAGTACAACTTGTAGTAAAAGTCCCTGCACCATGCCCAAAAGAAGAAGAAAAAATCTGCGTTCTTTCCACAAAATTCACCAGGGTTAATTCCCGCCTCTTGATTAATAAAGCGTGGATTTTAAGGAAAGACTATATCATGCCGCCAAGCATAACAGTGGTGAGGGTGGATTTCGGTATTCTGTTTGTATCCATGCAGTTTTCCTGTTATTGAATTCCTAGTTTAGTTCATATCCTTCTTTATGTTGGAAGTATTTAATCCTGTATATCCACTGTGAAAGCAGTGATGCCTGAAAGAGCCACAAACATCCCTTTTACCTGAAAAGGTGGACACGTCTTCAGGAATTTCCTTTTTTTTTCTTAGCTGCTCTTTGCAGCTTACGTTCTAGCTTAAAGGGACAGTTCACTCAAGGAAAATTACTCAAGCGCTTGCAAACTTCTAGGAATTACTTTCTTGTGTTAAAAACATAACAAAATATTCTGAAGGATGCTGAATAAAAAGCTGATAAAATGCACAGTTGGAATGAAAAATACTGTAGAAGTCAACGGTGGTATTATTTTTATTCAACATTCAGTAGATCTTCTTTTGGTTCAACAGAAGTTCAACAACTCAAACAGTTTTGGCATGTGTGGAGGATGAGTAAATGATGACAAGATTTAGATTTTAGGAAATAAGAATGAATATTTTGCGAACTGTTGTTTTAGAATAATCTTAGGAAAAAAAGAAGAGTCATGAACATTCTTGAGACAATCTTTTTTTTTTCACTATGCGCACACACACATACAGGACACCAGAGGTGTGCAATAAACAAACTCCATCTTGAAAGTCTAAATGTTTTCACTGTGTAATGCTGATTAGAATGAAAAAATTTTAAGTAAAACCATACACTATCTGACACAAGTCTTGTCGCCTATTCAAGTTTGAGGAACAACAAACAATAACTTGACTTTAGTTGATCATTTGGTATCAGAAGAGGGCTTTATGAAAGGCAAAGGCCTCTAGAACACGCTTATTTGATCAAAAAAAAAATTTAATTAGGACAGTAAAGTCTGATTTTACTGAGACAAAAGTCTTGTCACTTAATAGAAATGATTTTCAGTATAGAATATAAAGTCATGGTGCAGTGGAAAAATAATAATTATTGTGTGTGACTCTCATGAGTGAGGAGCATCTATACATCTCTGCAATTACTCAAATAACTTATTAAAGTCATTTGGAATGACAAAGAAAGCGTTCTTGCAGGACTCCCAGAGTTCATCAAGATCCTTTGGATTCATCTTCAATGCCTCCTCCATCTTACCCCTGACATGTTCAATAATGTAAATCTCTGGTGACTGGGTTAGCCAATCCTGGACCACCTTGTCCTACTTTGCTTTCAGGAACTTTGATGTGGAGGCTGAAGTATGGTACAGAATGTAACCCCAAACCATGATTTTTTTTAGCAAACTTGACTGATTTCTATGAGAATCTTGGGTCCATGTGGGTTCCAATAGGTCTTCTGCAGTATTTTTGATGATTGGGATGCAGTTCAAAAGATGATTCATCAAAAAAAATTCACCTTCTGCCATTTTTCCAAATGATCAATTAAAAGTCAAGTTATTATTTGTTGATCTTACAACTGAGACTTACATCAACAACAAGATTTTTGTCAGGTAGTATATCCTGGTTTGAACATGAATATCAATAGATATTTTATTAAATAAATATCAGCAAATGGTAAACCTTATGCATGTTTAATATTTAGTGAGTTTTAGACACAATTTTTTTTCAAAATTTTTTTTCCAAACAAATCCTCAGCAGAACATCTATAGATCTCAGAGCCTTTTTAAATGAATTGAGCAAAACAATGATTCAATGCTCAAATCATAAATCCATTTCATTGTTCATTAATTTTCTTGTCGGCTTAGTCCCTTTATTAATCCGGGGTTGCCACAGCGGAATGAACCGCCAACTTATCCAGCAAGTTTTTACGCAGCGGATGCCCTTCCAGCCGCAACCCATCCCTGGGAAACATCCAAACACTCATTCATACACACAATCATATACTACGGACAATTTAGCCTACCCAATTCACCTGTACCGCATGTCTTTGGACTGTGGGGGAAACCGGAGCACCCGGAGGAAACCCACGCGTACGCAGGGAGAACATGCAAACTCCACAAAGAAACGCCAACTGAGCGGAGGTTAGAACCAGCGACCCAGCGACCTTCTTGCTGTGAGGCGACAGCACTACTTACTGCACCACTGCTTCGCCCCAGTCCATTGTCTTATTTCCAAATTATTCAGCCATTCTGACTCTTTAAAAACAACCGATTAAAATAGAGAGCAACTCTGAAAAACTGCTGCTCAGAGCTTAACTTCCATCAAACCATTTCCTACAAAAATATGGTGTACACACTTATTATTATTACTGCATAATCAGCAGGCAACACAAAAAGAAGACAGTTGAGGTCTTTGGAAAGATGTGTCACTATCAGACAACGCCAAAGCCTGTAATTTTCTTCTTAAGAAAAAATACTATGTTTTAAAGAAAACAGTAGTCAAGGTGCAACTGTTCTGAAAAAAGTATGCCATTCTTGAGTTTATCTCCCTGAAAAGTGTAAACACTGAGCCTCTTGACAACAATCAAATAACTGAGAGTAGTCCATTTAAATCTGTCCAATATTTTCCAGCTTGACCAATAATAGAGATTGGCCAAAAAGAAGGTTGAGATTGAGACCATTTTCGTTTAAAAAACGCATATTTTATCTCTGTTTTGGCTTTCCGTCCACACTGAAACGGCAACTGGGCTTAAATTACATTTACGTGTTTTCAAATCTGTATCTTTTGAAGACACTCTACGAAGTGGAAACATTAAAAAGTGCTGTTTTGGGTCATAATGTGGACTGTGAAAAAATGTAGAATTGGAAATGGAGCATTTTTAGTCATCTTACCAATTTAGATAAAACTGTGGGTGACATTGTACAGCAGTTGCTTTGGATGCTTTCCATTTAAACAGCATTTTTAAAGATTAATGTCAGTTTAGAACTGTTGTTTTGGCACGTCCCCCAGCCTATATTTTTTGCTTGATTTTGCAACTTTATATTCCTTAGTTAATTTTTTGCATGCTTTTATTTATATACAAATCTGAATAATTCATCTCGCGCACAAACCTTGCACACAGAGTCTATCGGGTATTAATACATTTCTAAATAATTTGTGAAACAATATAAACAATGAAGATGATTTGAAGATGCTTTTTTTTGTCTTCTCTATGCTTAACAAAAGAAAAACGAAAAAAAAGATGAAATATTGGGTCCATCCCAACCTTGGATTGCAGAGAAAGGAAGCAAAGTCGCACACTCCCATATCATCCCTCTTTTGCTCCTCTGACACTCCCCCCTAAACAGAGCTGGATACGCCCCCTTTCCTGACTTTTTCCAAAGTAGAGGTGTGAAAAAAAAGGGATTTCATGGCCCTTTAAAAAATCATTATCCGGTCACAGGACTCAAAAACCCATGTAAATTCAGCATTTAACTGCGATATCCTGTGACTATTGAGAATGACCACGTTGTGATATGTTGTGCCAGCCTACAATTGATCCTAAACAGAGACTGGTAGTTTGTTTAAGGTACGGAGACGCAAGACAGACAAACATTTTGCCCTTCAGCTATATGTTGGCCCTGAACTGTCAAAACACCCCTCAAAATGTCGTTTTGGGTGCATAAATAAATACGATAGAACCACATTTGTATTTTGTTTATAACAAACGAAAGTTTCAGAGGCAGTGTGTCAATAAATTTAAGACAACATGAGGTCTAATTTAGTTTTCAAGTTGAAAAAATTACAGACAAAAATTTCAGACTCGGTGTGTCATAACCTTAACTTGTAGCAACAACTCCACCTCGCTGTCAGCCAATTTTAAAATCTTGTTGCTTTTCCTTGACATTACTGCAGTGTTTCAAAAAGAGCGGGACAATAAATAAAAGCCCAGGAGAAATTATGCCACCAAAAGAGTCTTAAGTTTCACGCATGCACTGTAAAGGGGTAAAAGCGTTTGCAGGGTTTTCAGTGTGGATGAACAACGTTTTGGAAACACTTGAACGTGATAGCGTGTAAGCAGAGTGTTTTAAGATGAAAACACTATTTTCAAATTTATCCAGATTAGTGTGGACGCAGCCTGAACATGAGATTTGCTTACAGAAATTCAAGGACTTTCCAAAACAAACAAAGGTACGGGGGTGTTACAAAGACTCTGGCTGTTTTGAGAACATTAATGCATCTGATGGAATGTTTAGGTTAGGTTTTAGGTTATTCTGCAAGGTGACAGCAGTAGCTTAGGATCTACCAACTTCACATTGAAAAAGATTTTCGAAAACATGACTGCTGGAATATCAGTTCTTTATCTCTCAACAGTCGAAATGTTACTCCAAGGAAGTTCAATCTGTAATCCCGCCTTTTACTGCATGATATGTGAGGTCGGATAGAAGTATGCATTGCGGTTAAAGAGCACTCGGTGGTCCTATTTATCTGCCTAGTTGCATCAGGAAGGATGGCATCTTGGCTCCATGAGAATTTGTGTTTTCTTTGCTTCCGGGGTTTATAACAAGCTGGTCAAATGGTTCCAGCTGCCCTCTGTTTATGAACTATATGCAAAACGCTTCAAAACAAGCTTAATTTATTGCACTTTCAAACTGTAATACACATCAGATGGAAGGGGAGAAGCAGAGATGAGATATTCTGCCACATAATGGTCTATTATTTAGTCATTTTCATACTAAAAGAATTACTAGTGACATGAAACATGAGACTGACAGTATGGAGCCTATAAATAGATGGGCGATTTTTCACTACCAAGTTCCTCATTACAAATAAGGCAATTCTAATGCCAAACTACATAGCGAATGCCATTAAATATGAATGAAAGCCAACTGCTGGGATAAAAAGGTTGAGCGGCATGAATGTACACTAACACTGCACTGAGGTCTAGCTTTGTGCAGTACATCAATAACAGACTGATACATAATTCTTTTGCTGTACGTGTTGAAAATGAGGCTTTTAGGCTGTCATTTTTCTGAGCTCTTTTATACAAAAAAAAAAAACAATCCACTTGGACATTGCACAGCAGGCAAACTTTAAAGAGACAGTTTGATCACAAATTAGGTTAACAATTATTCGCATTTGTGTTGTGTTGTCTTTTCAGAAAACAATGTTTAAAAATTCCAGAAAATCAAGATTCATTCATTTTCTTTTTGGCTTAGTCTCTTTATTAATCCGGGGTCACCACCACGGAATGAGCCGCCAACTTATCCAGCAAGTTTTTACGCAGCGGATGCCCTTCCAGCTGCAACCCATCTCTGGGAAACATCCATCCTCACACACTTATACACTATACGGACAATTTAGCATATGAATATGAATGTAAATAGTTCAGGAAGAAAGAGCATGTGTACAACTATATTGGGTCTGTGCAAGCACAAATGTCTCGATACCTCAGGCTGTTGATGTTGCCATCCACTCTGCAGATCTCTCACACACCCCCATACCGAATGTAACCCCAAATCATGATTTTTCCTTCATCACATTTGACTGATTTCAGTGAGAATGAGGGTTCTGCAGTATTTACGATGATTGGGATGCAGTTCAACAGATGATTCATTGGAAAAATCTACCTCCTGCCACTTTTCCAAATGATCAACTAGAATACGTCATTATTTGTTGCTCTTACAACTGGGATCAACGACAAGATGTTTGTCATGTACATACAATTCTGTAAACACGTGTACAGCAAGCTAGATGGTGCTATAAATGTGAATACAGTACTATTGCTGTAATTGATTTACAGCATGTTACTGCGAACTGCTGCCAGTAAGTTACTGTAAATACGACAGGAAATTGTTAACAGTGTACCTTTAGGGACATTTCAAATGAGAGTGCAACTTATGTCTATCAGAAACAGGCCTTTTCCACAACAAGGATTTTCATGGTGTTCGACACCAGCTGCACATGAGAGAGAAGCTTTGCTGTTCTTTGTCGCTTTCATGCTGAAAGAGTGGCATCAATAGTGGCTCTACTGTCTGGAAATGCCCAGAGGGAGCAGCAAGCATACAGATCCATCCACACCAGAGGAGGACAGCGGCCCATAGAGGGGTCATCGATCTCCACACTGACACAGAGCCGCTACACTATTCACACTCTGCCATTCAGAAGTTCAGCCATCGATCTCTCCTATATCTGAGGCCATCTTCACTACAAAGGCTCAGATGGGCTGAATGACAAGAGCGGATTTTGCCTTTGAGCGCACCTGGAAAGCTGCAAACTCACAATATATTGCTGAATTTAAATTGGAAACAACATATGGAAGAGTGGACTGCCGTATTTGCTTGTACTAACTGGTAATTGAATATGTATGCATTACTTTCATGCACCCTATTACTTATTTATACATGTTGGTACTGTATATGAGATAGAAATTAATCTGCATGAAGCACCCACAATGTGTGAATCATGCCAAAGCACTGTTGTACAGAAGCAGAATATTAATGATATACATGACATAATCAACCTAATTATTCATCTCTGTTTTTTTTTTTAGAGCTGCATGATAAATTGAAACAAAGTTGATACTGCAATATGGCTTCAGGCACTTATAAATCTGTAAAAGCTTCTGCTTAGGCTGCTTCAGTGTCTCAAAGCAGCTTGATTCATAAACCAACAAATGAAAGGTCGAAATTTCAACATTTTTAAATGAACATATTATGGAAGTTAATTTATTTATTATTAAATATTTGACATACTTTACAATAAGCTTTCATTAGTTAATGCATCTACAAACATGAACTAATTATAAACAATACATTACAGCATTTATTAATCATAGGTCAAGATTTACCAACGCACTATTAACATCCAAATTCATGCTTGCTAACATTAATTAATGCACCGTGAGCTAACATTAACTAACAATGAACAACTGTATTTTCATTAACTAACAATAATTAACTTGAACACTGTAACAAATGTATTGTTCAATGTTTATGTTAGTAAATGTGTTAACTAATACAACCTTATTTTAAAGTGTTGAAATGAAATGAACTAAATGTGCTTTAACCACAGATTGTCAGCTTTAATTTGAGGGTATTTACGTCCAAATCAAGTGAACAGTGTAGGATTTACAACAGTTAGCATATGTGCCTCCCACTTGTTAAGGGACCAAAATTAATGGAACAGAATAATAATCATAAACCAAAAATCCATTGTGTTGATGTTTAAAGCCAAAAATGTTAGAACAGTGTCAATGTCCCAATATTTATAGACCTGACTGTAAATCAACCTCTCCAAATAGCCCTATTAAAGTCATCTGGTGAAAATTCTTGTTTTAAAAAATGTAGCTTTTTTATCAACTCAATTTTGCAGTATACAACAGCATACAACAATATACTGTATATTTGTCTTGTCTGATAGTTTTAAAAATGTAAAAAACAAAAATTATATATATATATATATATATATATATATATATATATATATATATATATATATATATATATATATATATATATATATATTAAAGATTTCAAATATAATATAGGCCTGTTTTATTTTCTCTGCTGATGCAAATAAATATTTTTTTTCCAAATAGAGCTATTCAAGTCATCTGATGAAAATTCTGTTTTGTTTTTTATTTATCTTTTTAACTACTCAATTTTGCAACTGTATATCGTACAATAAAGCACAATGTTGATTGTCTTGTTTGATATTTTTATAAATATTAAATAGATCAAATGTAATTTAGGCCTTTTTCATGTTCTCTGCAGATGCACATACAATTAGCTCCATAAATATTGGGACATCGACAAGATTCTATCATTTTTGCCTCTATATACCAAAACAATGGATTTAAATGAATTTAAATGTGCTTTAACTGCAGACTATCAGCTTTAATTTAAACAATAATTCAATAATTGAGGGTATTTACATCCAAATCAGATGAACGATGTAGAAATTACAACAGTTTGCATAAGTGCCTCCCACTTGTAAAGGGACCAAAATTAATGAAACAGAATAATAATCAAACTAATAATCCATTGTTTTGATGAATAAAGCCAAAAATGTTAGAACAGTGTCAATTGTTTGTGACCTTTTTTATTTCTCTGCAAATGCATATACAGTCAGGTCCATAAATATTGGGACAGACACAATTTTGGCTCTATACACCAAAACAATGAATTTGAAATTAATCTGTAGACTGTCAGTTTTAATTTGAGGGTATTTACCTCCAAATCAGGTGAACGCTGTATGAATTACAGCAGTTTGCATAAGTGCCTCCCACTTGTTTAGGAACCAAAAGTAATGGGACAGAATAATAATAAACCAAAAATCCATTGTTGGTGTATAGAGCCAAAAATATTCATATTATAAATGTTAAAGTTCAAATATAATTCAGGCCTGTTTTATTTTCTGTGCAGTTGCACATAAATTATCATTTCCAAATACAGCTATTCAATATTCTTGTGAATATTCTGTTTTCCTTTAACTACCAAACTTTGCAACAGTACAAAAAAAAATATATATATATATTTATTTTGTTTGATGTTTTTATAAATATAAAGAAACAAATCTAATTTTATGCTTTGTTCCATCTGCAAATGCACATAAATTATTTTTTACAAATGGAGCCATTCAAGAAAATTCAGTTTTTCAAAATACTGCTACAAAAAATAACAGAACGTCCTCTTGTAAAGTACATTTCTAGAATTATCGTGCAGCTTTGCTTCAATCTACTGCAGCACGATGCTCGACTACACAGGTATTACAACAAATTCCCCCACTTTGCTAGATAATTCCTGTGCCTTTGGCTCTAAATTATTATATTTCAGATTGTGAAGGCCACATGAGCCCATTAAATGGGACTTTAAAAGACTTCAAAATGACTCCCGGCTGTCTAGAAACCACATGCTCATATGTTGCACTCAAAGCTGTAGAGCCTGGATCTGTCACGAATTCTGGAGGTTTGAATGTGATTTATTTATGTAAGTGCTTTATTTTTAACTCCGCTTCTCGATGGATGAAGAGATTTATTGATGATCCTGAAGCCCCATCACTATGACAAGATGAATATAAGGGTTTAGGAAAATTTCTGCTCATCAACGGAACGGTTTTGAATCACGTTCGTCTCATTGTTCAGCCGGAAAATAAAAAGCGTCAATTTAGGCTATACATAAAGCCATCACGGGGAGTCTAGAGGAAGACGAGCCGCCTGCACGCTGACATCCACTCACTGGAGAAAGGAATGTTTTTCATCTCGATATCAAAAAAAAAAAAAGCTCTTGAGCGCCGGAGTGCAAAAGCAGGTTGGGGATGTGTACTTCGCCCATGGAGGGAGAGCAAATGAATAGAGCTGAGAGATGAAAGAAAAGGGTTATAAAGGTCTGGAAACAGCATTGCTCAATCGATCCCGTTCCTTGCCTCCTCCTTCCCACCTCATACTGTGAAATTTTGACACTGTAAAAGGACGTTGAACTCCAGGAGACTCCTGATACTCGCATCATTCACAAGTGGGCAGGAAATACATACAGGTGTAAATGGGGTCCAAAATATTTACTGATTTCATTTCTCACGATACATTTAGAGGTAGTAGGGAAAGTGTTAGGCTCGAGGTCCTTCGCCAACCCCTTCCCTCTCTCTGCTCTCAATACTTTCCTGTCTGTAACCTCAATATTCATACTGTATTTGCTGTGTTTACAACAGTAACGCAAACATGGAGACATTTTAATCTGGCCTACTACACTGTAAAAATATGTTGGGTTCCACCCAATCGATTTGTGTTGGGAAAAAGGGAAGAATTTAGTTTTTACAAAATTAAGTAGATTGAACATAAAACAATTAAGTTGTCCCACATAAAAAAAATCAAGAATTGTGTTGTTTCAGCTTATTTTTAATAAGCAGTTTGAAGTAACAGCGAACATCATTTTCTGAGTGTCCATGCTGAAATATTGATTGACAATTTTGTGATTGTGTGTTAATATTGTCCAATAAGGCTCCAATAGTTAACATTAGTTAATTTAAATAAGCTCGTGATGAACTTTCATTAATTTTAGGGGATGTTCTTAGTTAATGCCTTTGGATTAAAATCGTAGTCATAATTTGATTACAAGATATTATCTTTTAGAAAATCTTTTTTCTATGTAAATTGTTTGAAAAACATTTGTTTTCTCTAAACATGTATTGACAAAAAAGCAAACCACTAAGTATTTTTGATTATTATACCTGTTCAAGCAACCTTTAGAAGGTTAGGTCAATACCGTGATAGCACCATACACAGTGATAAAAGCCTCAGGAATTAATCGCAACAACATTTGTTTACTCTGAAAATGCATAGAAAAAAAGCGATCTACAAAATATTTTTTTGTTATTATACCTGTTAAAGTAACCTTTTTGCAGCTTAGGTCAATACTGTAATAACACCGTACACAGTGATAAAAGCTTCAGGAATTACATTTGTTTACTCTGAACCTGTATAGACAAAGAAAAAAAAATCTATTCATTCATTCATTTTCTATTTGGCTTAGTTGCTTTATTAATCAGGGGTTGCCAACTTATCCAGCATATGTTTTATGCAGCGGATGCCCTTCCAGCTCTAACCCATACACTCCTATTCACACACACACACTATGAACAATTTAGCTTAACCAGTTCACCCAAAGCGCATGTCCCAAGCGCACCCCAAGGAAACCCACGCGAACACGGGGAAAACATGCAAACTCCACATAGAAATGCCAGCTGACCCAGCCGAAGCTCGAACTAGCGACCTTCTTGCAGTGAGGCAATTGTGCTACCCACTGCGCCACTGAGCTACCCAATTTACAAATTTTTTATATATTATACCTGTTAAAGTAACCTTTTTTGCAGCTTAGGCCAATGTATACAATAAAAAAAGCTTCAGGAATCAATCACACCAACAACAAATTTAAACCGTCAGAGGCCTAGAAGACATTATATTTGTAGTGGTCTCCACGGGTTCACTTAGAAAATCAAAAGTCCAAAAATTCTGTCTGTCTTCAGGTGTTTTTTTTTTTTTTTTTTTTTTTTACATTTTTTTAAATGAATAAATTTATGTACATCAAGTTTGATTTGGGTCACGAATGGATTTTAGGACCCAAGATAAAGAAATAAAATGAGTCTTTATTAAACCAGCAAATGTTCTAAATTTTTGTGCCTGAATGCTTTCAATTTTTGTGTAATGCTCAAACACTACCCTAAAACAAGGATTCTTAGGTGAAATAATCATAATTTTTATTCTTCCAAAAGCATGTTTTTGATCTTAATGTGAAACATTAATATATGCATGTTTCACTTAAATAATCTTTATTGCTTTGAATTAAAATACCAACTTGTATGACTACACTACTTAGTTCACTTACACCCCACCACTATGTGCAAAACAACCCTGAAGTGTTAGTTCATACAGTTCACTCCAAATTAAAAATTGCTATTAATTTCTTCAACCTCAGGTGACGTTTCCTTCCTTCAGTGGTGCATTTAATGTAGCACAAGTCACTTTCCAAAACCTTCACTCTCTCTGTTCCTCTCTGACAATTTCCATCCGATCAGCTGAAACTATCAATCTTTCAAACACACTTAAAACAGTGCACTTACGCAAACAAAATCATTTCTGCATTTCAAAATCATCCAATGTCCATGAATTGCATGAATCAATTAATTGATCCTCATGTTTTGTAAAATTATAAGTAGATTTAAAAGGCATACTACATATTACTCACTTTATTAAACATTTTTGTTTTACATATTTGGAACCAAACGCCTTTCATTGTAATAACACAAACACTTGAAACATTCTTCAAATATCTTCTTTTGTGTTCTGCAGAATAAAGTCAGAAAGTGAATGGCGGATGGAATGAATGGAATCAAAAATGATTACAGAATTTTCACTGTGCTTGATTTACTCCATAACACCAAAGTCCCTTTAAGGCAAGTCATTTCTGTCTGAATGAGGGAAACATCAAAACTCTCCAAATCTGTTTGCCAAGCTTATGATTACATTATATATTTGGAATCACCAATGAAATTGGAAACAACTGTCTCATAAACTTCATTTCTACTTAATCATGTTTTCAGGTTGCGTGAGCACTCGAAAAGAACAAGATCACGACACCAACCTCATTTATGGCCGTTCTACACATTATCATCCTCTGGATAATGATAGTCTGATCACGCTAGTTTTCTGAAGTAATCCACAACTTGGCCTTGAATCTTGATTGCAAATCACCTCCAAATACAACAGCGACTCTTTGTTTACAAGTTTGTGGGCATTTGAGTAGCTGCTGTCATGTGATGTGTTGGTCAGGATGGACTCGCGTTCGTTTCATACAGATTACAAAACTAAAAATACATTTGTTTTCAAGTGCACTTGGTTCATTTAAAAGCACACATTCAAAGCTTTGTTTGGATATATTGCTTATGTCTGTGAATTCCATTGCGTTTGTTGGGTCTTCATTCGCCATATTAACCATTACACTTTCCTCATTCAAAACTATACGAGTGACTTGTCTTGTGTATTCTATAGCCTTTGATCATGTACTGAACTACATTCAAAAAATCATGTGTGGCACGACTAAAAACCAAAAGCCTTCAAAAAAGTACATGATGCTCCAGAACAATGAGTTCATGTGTGCATACCTGTGAGGGAGTGTGCTTAAAGAGCTTGCCTGGATTGGTCTACCTTGAGACTTATTTTCCAGCAAGCCAGGTTGACAGAGGCTCCACCCCTCTGATGTGTAAACAAATTTCTAGTCCAGCTGGCTCTACTCACCCATTGGCTGAAACTGTCCATGTCAATCACACCGCTATTATGTAAGCAGTGTCTGCAGGTGGAGGTGTGTCTCTCTCTCTGCACATTTCACCGGCACTCGAGCATGTCAAGTGAGCCATGCCTACATCTGTCACAAGCTCAGTTAGGTTCATCAAATCCACCTCCACCGACACAGCTAGTCGAAACAGCGCTGCTACTAAAATGATACAAGAACAAGCACTTCACAAGTGACAGGTGTGTATGTGTAAAACTGAACAAATCAGCACACACGCTAGAGCGCTTGTGATTAGGCTATACTCCGTGTCTTAATTACCACTCATTAGCATTTAAAAGTAAGTGGTACTGGGGCCATCAAACAGAGATTTGCTTACCGAGTTATAGCACAGAGCAATTCACCACTGCACAAATCCCTCTAAAAAAAAAAAAGCATTCGCTGCATAATCAGAGCAGACAGCTTAGTCCCCAGGTTGCAAAGGGCAGCCTGTACCGTTTGAAATGTATTACAACCACATAAAAAGGGGGAAACACTAATCCACTCGCTCTCCAAAACAATGGGATTTTCATTAAAAGCACCAGGATTTCTTAATCATCCCGAGCCTTGGAAATGTACACTAATAATACGCATGAAAACCGAGCATGTTGCAGCGATACACGCTGTGAAACTGAAGCTCGGTGACCTTGCTAATAATCCACCTTTATTTATTTGAACAAGCAGATCTTTTAACATTCAACGCAGGAATTTTATTTCTCGCTACGTCTGTCTTCGCCTTTTTTATGGCATGCCAAAGCCTAAAAGTGAATTAAATCAAGTAAATAAAAACGGAATCAAAGGGAGATATTTGCTCTTAGAAAGTCATAATGGAATGTTTTGCTTCACTTTTGCTGCCAAGGTCCTATGAGCTGTAAATTTGCAAACAATTGAATTAATAAAATTGTGAAAGAACTGTTGCATAAAGGATAGAATGAACTACAACTGTCAAGCTAAGTGCACAATGAAGTCCATTCAAAAATGAAAGCTACAGTACAATATACAGTTGAAGTCGGAATTATTAGCCCCCTTTTGATTTTTATTTTCTTTTTTAAATATTTCACAAATTATGTTTAACAGAGCAATGATATTTTTACAGTATGTCTAATAATATTTTTTCTTCTGGAGAAAGCCTTATTTGGCTAGAATAAAAGTAGTTATTAATTTTTTTTAAAAACATTTTTGGGACAAAATTATTAGCCCCTTTAAGCTAATTTTTTGATAGTCTACAGAACAAACCATCATCATACAATAACTTGCCTAATTACCCTAACCTGCCTAATTCACCTTATTAACCTAGTTAAGCCTTTAAATGTCACTTTAAGCTGTATAGAAGTGTCTTGAAAAATATCAAGTAAAATATTATTTACTATCATCATTATAAAGACAAAATAAATCTGTTATTAGAAATAAGTTTTTAAAACTATTTTGCTTAGAAATGTGCTGAAACAATCTTCCCTCCATTAAACAGAAATTGGGGGGAAAAATAAACAGGGGCACTAATAATACAGGGGGGCTAATAATTCTGACTTTAACTGTATGTGCATTATGTTGAAAACCTGTGCAGAATTACCTTGAAAATTAAACAATAAAAAGGTAACTATGCAAATTATACTGTACATAGCAGTAGTGTTGCTTTGCATGGAAGAATGTATTTGAATGTACTACATAATAATAAATGTACTATGTGCAATACATTTTATTACAGCAAGTATTGCATTGTAATAGTCCAATGAAGGGCTGGGCGATAAAATCGATATTAGTATTTATTGACCGAACACCATTGTCAATATTGTTAAAAAAAAAAAAAAGGTTCGGTAAGAAGTTTTGATATGAAGGCTATAGTTTTATTGAAATATGACTGCTTAGTGTGCACCTTTGAAGCAATGCCAATAAGCTTTGGGTGTCAGTTTGTCATTTCCGATGGAGGCGCCCTTGTAAATAAAAAAGGTGTCGCCAGCACGGCTTTTTGGTTTCTTTTCTTGTGCATTCCAGACACTAGCACCGCGTCTGAAAGATTTTTTAGCATAGGGGTAATGTAGTCATTCAACTTCACAATTTGTAATGTAACGATATGTATTTGAATAATGATGGTTAGTTCCATTACTTGAAAGCTCAGATTTGATTATCATAATTTGTTTTGTTTACAGAGTTTGAGGTTTACTGTATGATTATTATTCACACCTTACAGATGTTGATCTACCTTAAAGTTTGTTTTGATTGCTCAGCGTCAAGCACGTGCACACATAGGGCTCAACCTGTGCAGTGCACATGCCTTTTTAGTCTTGGATAGAAAGTGCCCATCCAAAATGATCAAAAGTCCCCCCTCGACACCCCCCCTCCCCCTACCGCCCTTCAGTAGGCGTGCGACAACACCGCTCTTGAGTGTGCGCGCTACACCCCCCCACCCCCCACCCCGCTTTACAGTATGCACGCAACAACACCACCGATCAGAACGCGCGTGACAACACCACTCTTAAGTACGTGCGCAACAACAAATTCCAGCCAATGTCAATAATTATCAATACTGAATGATATGAAATACGATATCGTGATTTATATAAATATATATATATTTTTTTTTGTTGCAGAATTTTCACAAGTAACACAGGCCAAACATCCTCCCTGTTACAGAACATTCTTGTATCTTTTAAAAGGTGTTTAAAATAAATAGTTACTGTAATATTTACATTTTCAAAGAGCTAAAAATGTCCCTCACTTTACTCTGTAATAGTATTTTTAAAAAAAACAAGAATTACCCCCCAAAAAAATGTTTATGATTTAAGGCACATTTTAAATTTAAAGTATTTTTCATTCATTCATTTTCTTTTTGGCTTAGTCCCTCTGTTAATCAGGGGTCGCCACAATGGAATAAACCGCCAACTTATCCAGCATATGTTCTATACTCCCGCATTCACACTCATGTTCTACAGCCAATTTAGCTTATTCAATTCACCTAGCACATGTCTTTGGACTGTGGGGGAACCCAGAGCAAACCCATGCAAACATGGGGAGAATGTGCAAACTCCACACAGAAATGCCAACTGACCCAGCCGGGGCTCGAACCAGCGACCTTATTGCTGTGAGGCAATTGTGCAACCCACTGTGCCACCATAATGCCCTTAATGTATTTAATTAAGTATATATATATATATATATATATATATATATATATATATATATATATATATATATATATATATATATATATATATAAAAGATTTTTAAATATTCTGTACCATACAATGCCTTGGGGACACAAAATGGCACTGAATAGTAGGAATGATCCGTATACTACAGTACAGTAAACCTAGCAAACTAAAACTGTTCTGTGAATCATAAACTTGCATCATAGTACACTAGAGTAAAATGTGTATACATTAACTGTCAACACATGCGATGAATCTTTGCATAGTAAACACCATCCAAAATAGTTACAGCTATACATTGCACAACATAGTTTGCATGCAAGGCACATAGTACACATCGTACAGTATAGCGTGTGATATGACACTCTGACCCTATAACGAAAGACCTACTTGAGACTGTCTTAACCAACTGTTTACATAATCAACGTTAAAACGCAGTTTATTTACTGAAGTCACAAAACCTGGCATGCCAGTCACAATGCATAGAGCCCCGTCAGCCGGCAAACACATGAAATATACACAGCAACAGCTCATTATATAACCAACCGGGATGAACCGAGTGACATCACGGCGGGATACACTCAGTGGCTGCGTCTCAAATCTTAGTAACGCTGCCTACCTAGAGAGCAGTATTGGAGTCTCTTCAGAACGCATACACAGTGCGTTTCAGGAATCATACCCTACTATACGATGCCCCTCAATACGACTATTGAAACACTGCCAATGTCTGTTAAGTGGCACGGAGACTAAATTGTCGTAGCCTACTAGTACGAGCTATTCTCAATTAAAAGACAGCGGCGAGCGATGAACGCTCATGCGTAAACCGCGTCGCCGTGGATTAAACGGTGCACAAGGGTTGAAGTCGCAACTCTAGTACAGACTAACACTTCCGCGATTGTGTTTTCACATCAAAAGCCTTCCAGCTCCCAGTGTTGACTCAGCAGAAGTGCGCACGGTTAAGACAGTGACAGTGTCGGTTAAAAAGTACAGCTGACAGATCATCATTCCGCCGGTAAAATCATGTTTGGAAGTCTGTCAAAGAGGCGGAGTGGCGCAGTTCCTCCAGCCGGGCTAGAGCGCTCCCTACTCGGTCTGGCAGCTCGCAAGCAACCGCCCCGCTTCCCGTGCGCTACTTCAAAGTAGTTATATAATTTTAAATCGAGGTGACAAACGGCACATCCCGTAGGTCTCGCAAGGTCGATCGCAAACATGTTGATGTGACAATTAGTGCATTTGTCACAGTAAGTATTTACAAAGGTTTATTTTTATATATAGTAAACGTCACTCTCTGTTCCTGCTGCGTCTTTTAGTTTACATTCATTTCTCCCAGATGATGAGCAAGACAGCTTGGTGCGGGTGAAAATAAATGCACGGACTTACTGTACGGTATAACGGGCAGGGAAGCGCGAGGCTCTCCGTGTTGCCAGGGGCTCCGTGCGTTCTCGCGCACTGCCGGTGGAATCGTCTCCCCTCCGCTCGTACAATGATGTCTGCTGCAGCCCGAGCTAATAGCTCTATCGCTCCGTGCCCCCACCTCCAGTGAGAGAGTGTGTGTGTGTATGTGTGTGTGACGGAGGGAGTGAGTGTGTGGAGGCGTGCGTAAGAGTGTGTGTGAATGTGTAATCCAAATATGGAGCAGTTGGCCGGCCCAGTTAAAGAGAACGGATTGGAGGTTGTTCCATTAAAAAAAAGTATAGAAAAAATGACGTTTGGGCCTTCATAAACAAATGGTGTATTTTGGAGTGTAGCTGAACGGGTCAGTTGTTTGTAATTGTTTATGACCCCTGTGCTATTTAATGTACTGTACGGTTTATTATAACATGAACACAATTTGATGTTGAAAAACTGTGGACAACAAACTAATAATTAACATTCATGGTTGAAAGCAACACATGTATAGTGTGTTATGTAGTGCATAGTGCAGCATACACTCAAGGGTTAATTATGCTATAGTAAAGTATTATTTATGCAGTAAATTCCATAGTTGCAAATGAAGTATAATAAAGTGTTACATGATTTATATACCTGCAATGTAGTACGGTATAGTAGTGTAAAAAGTGAATGCATTAACTGCCATGACAAAGTAAATATAGGAAGCACAGTAATGGCTATACGTTGCACAATGTATGCAAACTGTGCACAACTCCTAAATGCTACATGCTGAATAGTTTTGTAAATTACAAAACATAGTATAGCATTGCATGTGACATTTATATATATTTATATAAATTATATAACTTACTAGTACCAGGTTGGACTCCATTTTGCCTTCAGAACTGCCTTAATCATTTGTGGCATAGATTCAACGAGGTACTGGAAATATTCCTCAGATATTTTAGTCCATATTGACATGATAGCATCATGTAGTTGCTGCAGATTTGTCGGCTGCACATCCATGATGCGAATCTCCCATTTCACCACATTCCATATGCTCTCTTGGATTAAAACCTGGTGACTTTAGAGGCCATTTGAGTACAGTGAACTCATGCTCTTCTGCATTCTCTGTTGTAACGAGTGGTTATTAGAGTTACTTTTGCCTTTTTATCAGCTGGCACCAATCTGACCATTCTCCTCTGACCTCCCAGTAGATCAGTTTCTGAAATACTCAGACCAGCCCGTCTGGCACCAACAACTATGCCACATTCAAAATCCTTTCTTCCCCATTCTGATGCTCAGTTTGAACTGCAGCAGACTGTCTTGACCATGTCTACATGACTAAATGCATTGAGTTGCTGCCATGTGATTGGCTGATTAGAAATTTTCATTAACAAGCATTGTGATTAGTCAATAGTAAGAAGTTTGTCTAAAAAAAACGTTCTGACAATAAGTTTGTAATATAATGTCTGCTTTTTTAAAAAAAAAAGCCTTTAAAAATAAAATTCTTGCTTCTGCTTACTATGCTGATTTTGACTAGTAAAAGCTATTGTCATGGAGAGTAAGATATGCATGAATATTGTTCATTTTAATAAAGCATACAGAAGTTTAGTTTAAATGACAATGGTAGACTATAACATTTTCTTTGTAAATATAGTCTATTCAAACCACTTTATGGGGTGAATAGAATTAGACTAAATGTTAAACGCATGCACTCAAATACACAGACACATTGTGGTCAGTGTTTGGGAAGGGAATTTCCAGAAGAGTTTGCGCCTATGTTTCTATGGAGACTATAACATACTCTTCCTCCACCCTGAAATACATCAGCATGTCTGCCCTATTATTTAAGAGTTTCAGTGCTTAACTTCAATATGACCAAAAACCTATACATAATAATCTAGAAAACAATCTGCTCTTTAAGAATTCTCAGCATCAAGAGTTTTTTTTTCTGTATTGTTATTAAACATTGTGAGAAATAACTAAGGCATACCACCAGACATAATTTTTCCTTCACCATACAAAATACTTGCACAGTGTCAAAGTATTAAAATGAACAGGCATACTTATTCAGTTTTGGAGGGCATGATCATTGTACACCTGAGAGCTTCTCTTGAAATGACATATTGATACTGTACAGTATATCTACTGTATTTATGATGTCTTTTCACACTTTTAGCACTTTTTACATTCTTAATAATCATCATCTCACTGCAAAAATGTAGCTGGTTCAAGCTTCAGCTGGGTGAGTTGGCATTTGTGTGTGGAGTTTGCATGTTCTTCCCGTGTTGGCGTGGGTTTTGTCTGGGTGCTCCGGTTTCTCCCCACAGTGCAAACACATGTGCTATAGGTGAATTGAGTAAACTAAATTGTCCGTAAGTGTGTGATTAAGTATGTATGGGTGTTTTCCAGTACTGGGTCGAAGCTGTAAGGGCATCCGCTGTGTAAAACATATGTCAGAAAGTTGTCAGTTCATTCCATTGTGTTGACCCCTGATAAATAAAGGGACTAAGCTGAAGAGAAAGGAATAAATGAATATTAAAATACTTGATCATATTTTGATAGGTTTATTTTTTTATTTATTTAAAGGGGTGGGATTGTTACGTGAAATGTAGTTTTATTTTGTGTGGCGGGCTGCGTTGTCGGGAACTTAAGGGCATGGTTGGGAGGGGGGTGGAGGGGGTTTTTGGGGTTGGAGCGGAGGAACTTCAGATCATTTGGATAGGGCACTTTCTATCCAAGACTAAAAAGGGAATGTGCACTCCACAGGTTGAGCCCTATGTGTGCTTGTGCCTGAACCTAGGGCCTGAACCTAGGGCTTAATGTTCATTAATAACATCAATTTGGTAATTATATTAGATTCACCTTATTCCAAACATGTCTTATTTGTTTTAAATTATTCTTTTGGTTTGTAGAATTTTCATTGAAAATATCTGAACATTTCATTCATTTTCTTTTCATCTTAGTCACTTTATTAATCTGGGGTCGCCACAGCTGCCAACTTATCCAATATATGCTTTACGCAGTGGATGCCCTTCCAGGTGCAACCCGTCACTGGGAAACATCCATAACACAGTTATTCACACACATTCACTACAGACAATTTATTTTATCCAATTCACCTATAGCGCATGTCTTTGGACTTGTGGGGGAAACTGGAACACCCGGAGAAAACCCACCCGAACACGGGGAGAACATGCAAACTCCACACAGAAACGCCAACTGACCCAGCCGAGGCTCGAACCAGCGACTTTCTTGCTGTAAGTCAAACGTGCTACCCATTGCGCCAATGTGCAAATAACCTGTAACAGCACAAAACAGCCGATTCCAGCTAATTCCAGCCTGATCTCGAGGAAATGTAACCATTTTACTTTTTGTCAGTGGCTAATTCGTGGCTAATTCGAGTTCAGTTGTATGGAAATGTATGATTTTTAAAGGAGGCTTTAAAGGATTTTTAAGGATTTAAAAGGAGGTGTGGCTCCCCTAAACCCATCATCATTGGAGGATGAGAAGTTATACTACATTGTACGAATTCATATGAATTAGCCACTAAATCAAAAAGGTATGAATTACTATGAGATTGTGATGGATAATTATTATTTAATAACTAGTTTCACAGATTTTTCAAATTTGTAAATTCACAATATTACCTGAACTGTTATCAGCTGGGCCAAACTAAATGGTGGCCGACAGAAATACTAAAAGTACAGACACCTTAATAGTAGAGCTGCACAATTAATAGAAAAAAGATCGCGATCTCAATTCAACCCCCTAGACGATCTTAATCCGGCATTTCTACGATTCTGTCAATCATATTTTCAAGTTCAGGAGAGAAGAAAAGGCGGCTGCACTAGTCTTTTCTTTGCTTTACACACGTTGCTCAGTGACATGGACACCTCCAAATTATGTTAAAAGAGTCACATGCTGTATTTATAAGGCATAATTCATCCAAAAAAAGTCATTTTTGTCTTCATATAATGATGTATTTGCGGCCGGGAAATCACACGTGACGTGAGCTGTTGACTGTGCAGGCGCGCACCCTACTTAATGATGGACGCGCACGCGTCTACTAGTAAACAGAACCCGCATATGCTGAACTCACTTAAGTAACAGGTAATAAAGTTGTATTCAGTTTGTGGCACAGAGTGTTCGTTTAAGAACAGCGCGCGAAGTATGAACAGAACTTAACCGTGAAAATGAAACCGAAAGCCTGGACATATTTGAAATAATCATATCGCATTTTACAGCCATGACTGCGACAAGCATTTGATATGTTTTTTCTTTCATTACGAACACAGAGTTGTGCATGAAAATAAATGTTTACAGTGTCAGTATAACTAGCCTATATAATGTTGACTTTATGATCTAATAATGTTCTCAATGACAGACTGCAAGCATAGGCCTATATCTGAAACATAATTCAACATCAAAATTATTATAAGTAGAATAGAATTATTTATAGAAACCAGAAGACTTACACATTGTTTTACCATATGTTTGTGAAAAAACAATAATCCCATATTAAGCTTTTTTTTTACATCTGCAGAATCGTGAGAGAATCTTGATCTTTATTTTAAGCAAAAAAATTGTGATTCTCATTTTAACCAGAATCGTGCAGCTCTACTTGATAGCATATCACTCCGATAAAAATCCACCATTAAGATTCTGAAATAATATCTATCAACACTGGACTTATGGTAAAACATAAGTGGTAGTAGATCTCTAAACGGTGTTGGATCATTTGAATAAGTGAGTGGTGGTTAGCAGTATATTCTCTGACTGGATCAATTGAATCAATTAGTCATTAACGGTAGAACAGATCTTTTAAATCAGAGTCTTTAACAGCACACTTTCCCTGACCGGATCAGTTTAATCAATGAGTCGTTAACTGTCAATTAACTCTAAACTCATTTCAATCAGTGAGGCAATCAGTTAAGTCGAGTTCACACGGCATGATTTCATGAATCATGAATCGTCAGATCGCTGTTGTTTTCACACTGCATGACTATCTAGGGTAGCATTCAGTTGCTGCTGTGTTCATACTGCGTGATGAATTTGTGACCGGAGGATAAACACTACATGACTATAAAACAAATAAAATTGTAAAATAATAGGATATATAAATGGTCAGTGTGCCAAACGATGATTTACAGGGAAAGGGCAAAAAGAAAGGAAGATTATGGAGGAGATTTAGGGTACAAGAACTGTGTGTTGTGAAAAGAAAGAAAAATAGTTGGTTAATAAATAATTTTGCAATATGCTGCTGCAGCCGATCAAGCAATTGTTGCTTTGTTTCTGTTTAATCTTATTGTAAAGCGTATTTATTCTGACATTTTGTTCTAGAAGTCCTCCCCGAACTTTCCACTGACATGTATCCTGCTCTCTCACTGGCTGTTGGTCATCGCTGATGTGTTTTTCAGTCAGAACTCATTTACACAGCTTGATATTAAATTGCAGACAGGTATTTCACAGACACTGTGTGATTGTTGTTCATGTGAACAAGCACCGATTTGCCTCTGATTTTAGGCTTTTGTCTGCAATTTCAGAAAACCTTTTTTTAACCATGAGATCCTTTCAGTATAGGGAAGAAATTTGGTGTCAAACAGAGTGTTCCATTCAGAAGGGCTCATCCCTATGCCCTGATCCCGTTAAAGCTGTCACTACAAAGGGTAATCCCTTCAATAGGATTAGGGCATAGGGATAGGCCCTACCGAATGGAACATGCTTTCCACTCACTCTGAACAAATCTTTTGAATCAGTGAATCGTTAGCGATTTCAATATGTGAGTCATTAAAGGGTCAGCTAGCTCACTCATGCGTTTATAACCTTTATGAATTTCTTTCTTTGGATGAAGACTAGGAATATATACCGTGAAAAAAAAAAAACTATGGGAGTCAATGGGTCCCAAAAACCAGCATTTTTCAAACGATCTTATTTTTGCTCAGTAGAAGAAACTCAGAATTCGAAGGATGAGTAAATGATGGCAGAACTTTAATTTTTGAGTGAACTATCCCTTTAGTATCCCTGTAGACGTCCTCTGACTGGATCACACAAATAGGGAAGTAAAAAAGCTTAGTTAGCAGTGTTGTGGGTGACACATTACAAGTAATGCAAGTTACTTCATTATATTACTCTATTATTAATAAACATTATTATCAGGGATGCACTGATCGATCTACCGGAGATCAGTATAGAAAGATAATCACAGTTCATGACTTGATCGTACTCTCATAAACTGATCCCAAGTGTTTGTGTACGAATTTACACAAAGAGCATGTGGCACATGCACTCATCAGCAGTGCTACAACACATGAAGCAGTGAATGATGTGTGTGGGCATGAGTGATCTCTGCGCTCCCAACACAGCAGCTGTCCTGGGGTTTTTCTGCTGCTATCAATAGTTGGAGATGAGCAAAATACTAGAATGGCCTTGCAAATACACTTGTATCTAGGCCTTTTTGAGGTGAACTGAAAGTTTTGTGTTTTTGACTATTGCAAGTTCACTAAAACCTGGCTCTAAATATCAGGGGGAAAAAAAGTAAAACTTATTAAAACTTTTTTACTTTAATATATTTAATAATATAACTTGTAATATTCTTGTTGCAATAAACAGTAGTTTATAGGCCTATTTTCTTTTAGGAAAGACGTAATGGATTTAGAGTATAGGTCTGCAATTGAACTTCTTATGCATCAAATATGCGCTCCAAACTTTTTCTTCATGTTGATTTTCTTTCATCATTTGGAATGTTTTCAAAAAATATTATTATCTGTTTTATCTGTAATTTTCTGTAAAGCTTCTTCAATCATGTTTAAGGGATATATCCAACATGCTAAAGGAGAGATCTCCACTTTATCATATATGTATATATATATATATATATATATATATATATATATATATATATATATATATATATATATATATATATATATATATATATATATATATATATATATATATAAAGTAATGTAAAGCTTAAACCATCAGAATCGGTACTCTGTATCGGCCAATCACCATGACACACAATCAGAACTCAACATTGGCTGCAAAAATCCTGATCAGAGCATCCCTTATTATTATTACATCTTGTAAGTATTACTTATTATTAGGTCCACACAGAATCTACGTGCTCAGAAGTTGGCAAATTTCCGTAGATTTTTAACCCATCGAGTCTATTCCTTGTGCAAATGTGGTTAAACTTATACTTTTTAAATGAATTTCAGTAACATTATAAACAAATGTAAAAAGTTTATTTACAATACAGTTTGTAAAGTAATATGTTGCCTTTTGGTAGATATATTAAATGAGAGACTTGCCAATTAAGTGGATCCTATTAGATTTGCATTGTTAAAATTAAATGTTATTGGAGGTATTATTTTTATTTCATATATTAAGTTTTTTTAGTTACGATACTCCCAAAATCATTCCGCATAAATCTGCAGATTTTTTACTAAATCTTGCGCAAAAATAGCTAAAAATGTAAAGTGAGTAAATTTTTTGTTTAATTATTTAGGTTTTACAAAATAAATTGCAGAACTAATATGAACATGCAGTATACCCATGTTGAATAACGCTCCCACTGAGATAATTCACTTCCCATGGGAACAGACAGAATAATAAAAAAAGTTCTAAAAGAGATCAAACCTCAGCTACCAACAAAAAAGTAACCTAGACCTTCTATAAAAAGTAACCAAGTAACGCAACTAGTTACTTTTTTGGGGAAGTAACTTAATACTGTAATGCATTATCAGCAGCAGGGTGGATTACTGTAATGGCCTCCTCACTGGCTTTCCCAAAAAGACAGTCAGATGGTTACAGCTCATCCAGAACACTGCGGCCAGGATTCTGACCAGAAGCCGGAAATCAGAGCACATCACACCTGTCCTCAGGTCTTTACATTGGCTCCCAGTTACATTCAGAATAGATTTAAAAGTTTTATTACTTGTCTATAAATCACTAAATGGCCTAGGAGCTCAATACATTACAGATATGCTTTATGAATACAAACCTAACAGATCACTCAGATCTTGAGGATCATATAAACTAGAAATTCCAAGAGTTCAGTCAAAGCAGGGTGAATCAGCTTCGAGAAATGATCAGATGTGTTCCAACATTAGGCACGTTCACATCAAGACCGAAAACACATTTGTTTAGCTGTGCCTTTACTGAATAAGCACTGTGCTACGTCCAACAGATCGCATTTTTTTCTGTTTTTCTCTTCTTTTTCATTCTTTTATGACACATTTGATCGTTTTTTCTGTTTTTATTATTTGTTTTTATTTTCCTGTACTTGTTTCTTTTATTCATGTTTATGCAAAGCACTTTGAATTGCCACTGTGTATGAAATGTGCTATATTAATAAACTTGCCTTGCATTACTTTCAAAATTAACTTTACCCAATACTGTTAGTTTTCTTGTCTTCTACACAAGAATTTGAGGATTTCTAAATACTTTAAGAGTGACTATCCTGTCAAACAAGCAAATAACATCTTTTAAAATGGGTCCAGAAAACCCACAGCACTAACCTGAAGTACAGTTGCTAAGGATAAGTGTTGTGAGTGAGTATCGGGCCTGCTCTCTATGGATGGGTTATTGATCTGCGTAAAGAGGGCAAGTCAGGCCTTTCCCTGCGGGCCCTGCTGCTGTTTACACTTACTGCCCTAATGATGAACCACAGCTTCTCCAGCCCACATCCACATGCCAGATCACACACACACACACACACACACACACACCGCCTGCCTGCCAAAAATACACGCAGCTTTATTCACCATGAAAATGAGGGATACGGCATGTTTAACATTTCACTTTCTCCGAATGCCGACAGACCGAGTTGTCTGTACCTGTTTTCGCACCACACCCAAGCAAACTGAGACTATATCTGACTGTCAAATCCACGCACACACACAAACACACGGCGAGCTCAGCACTCCTTCCCCTGGCATGTCAGATGTTCATCTGTATATCAGCCACGCACTTTATGCCAGTCATCTCCGCCTGCAAGCACAGTCACGCTCGGCAGGCGTCTTGTCAAGTTGTATTCACTATGATGGAAGGACGTGTTGATTCCCATACCTTATTCCTCGCTCTATGTTCGCAGCCGCAGCTGTCTCCAAGTTGCAGAGAGTTTGGGATTGTCAGAGAATCAAGAACGTGTGCAAACTGAGGGTAATGGAAGTGGGTTATTTATTCCTGTACAGGTTTTATCAAGGCGTCTGCCCTCTACTGGCCACAAGGGGAGAAAGAGAGAGAGAGAGAGTGAGAGAGAGAGAGAGAGAGTTGGGGGGGGGGGGGGGGGGGGGTGGTGTTGGAAGACATTTGTACTGAAGCAAGGTAGCTATAATAAAAAAAAGTCCATTTCGTTTACTCTAGTCTACATGCTAAAGTTTAGTAAAATGTGAAAGGTGTGGAAAATATATACGTTTTGCATCAATATATAATTCTTAAAATATATTCAATTGTTTTAATAGCAAGCTTTCAAATTACAAATATAAATTTATTTTAATATTTAGATTTTGCAAGACAAAAAAATTATTATCATTAAATGATTTTTTCATTTTCTACATTTTTAAAAATGTAAACTTTCCATTTTACATTTATTTGCATATAACAAATATGTGAATAATACAAAATAATAATTCAAGTATTAATTTCAACAATACATATTTTTACGGTTAAAAATAAAGTATTAGTTATTTACTTTTACTATTAGTTTTATGGTGAAATATAAATTCATAAATATCAGTTTTTGGGAGTTATATCACAAAACTTTGATTTGGCAGATAAACATTTCAGTTAAATATTGAGATTTTTATTATATCTATATTATTAATTATAATATAAATATTTTTATTGTAATATACATTTTATTTATTTATATTTAATTTATTAAAGTTTTATTTATACCATTATTATTTTTAATTTTAATCTGAATTGTATAATTACTGTAAGATATCTGTTTAAAAGATGATTGACCCACATTGATTCATTCATTTTCTTTTCAGCTACCCCAGTTATTAATCTGGGGTAGCCACAGTGGAATGAACCACCAATTTATATAGCATCTGTTTTACGCAGAGGATGCTCTTCCAACTGCAACCCATCAATGGGAAACACCCACACACTTCCATTCACACACACATATACTATGCCCATGCAAAGACGGGGTGAACATGCAAACTCCACACAGAAATGCCAACTGACCCAACCAAGGCTCGAACCAGCGACCTTCTTGCTGTAAGGCGAGAGTGCTACCTACTGCACTACCGTGCTGCCCACGACACACATTATTCTGTGTAATACAAAATTGAGTAGGTCTACTTTAATAAATGTTCAGTCAGATTTATTGTTAACCTAAAGCAATGGTCTCATTGTCTAATTGGCTAAATTGTCCATATGTATGTGTGTGAATAGGTGTTTGTGGATGTTTCTCAGTGAAGGGTTGTGGCTGGAAGGGCATCGGCTGCGTAAAAACATATGCTGGATAAGTTGGTGGTTTATTCCTCTGTGGCGACCCCAGATTAATAAAGGGACTAAGCCAAAGAGAAAATGATTGATGAATAAACAAAGAAACATATTTTGAAAAAAATTTGAAAACCTGTAACCACTGACCTCCATAGCAAGCAAAACAAATACTGTGAAAGTCAATAATCTTTTTCAACATTTTTCAAAATATCTTCGTTCTGAAAGAAAGAAACTCATAAACATTTGAAACAAGCACAGGTTGAGTAAAATTTTGGCATAAGTATGCCTTTAACAATTGCCAATACTTTTTCCAACAACATTATTTAACAAATATCACTTACAAGCAGGGGTGGAAAGAGTACTGAAAATTCATACTTAGGTTAAAGTACCATTACTTGATTCAAAATGTAGCACAAGTAGAGTAAAAGTATCTTTTGTAAATATTACTCAAAGTATGAGTAAAAAGTAGACCTTTCAAAAGTACTCAAGAGTAGTGAGTATTACGCCGTAAAAATGCTGATGCATTCACATGTAATTTGTGGATGTGTGTAAACGTAACATTTTGTAGTGCATTTACTGTTGCTATTGCCCAGCTGGCATACAACAACATTAAAATTAGGTTAGATTTAGGTTGTAACGTCAGGTGACCAAAATTCATTGTCTAGCCAGCATCTAAGGACAGCATTATTTTTATGTCCAATAACGACGTCAAATAACGTTGATGTTTGGTTGATTTTAGGTTTTGTTAGAAAGTGACCAAAATCCAACGTCGAGCCAACATCTTAAACCAACATCATATTTATGTCAAATACTGACGTCAAATACTGACAGCAACCAAAATCCAACATCTGATAGACGTCATTACATCCACACGGCTTCAAGCTGTAAAATAGTTACATGTTGATATTTGGTTGAGTTTAGGTTGGACGTTGGACATTGATTTTGGCCTGACGTTGGGTTCTGACGTCAACCCGATTTTCGTTTCCAAACAAAATGCAACGTCCCCACGACATTGAGATACAATGTCAATCAGATTTCATGTTGACGTCTTGTCCCTGCTGGGTGTTTAAGGCCATTTCGGTGATCATACAGTAAACATCCGTCATCTTCTCATCAGTGACATGGATCTGAACTAGGGGTGTCCAAACTCGGTCCTGGAGGGCCGGTGTCCTGCAGAGTTTAGCTACAACTTCCTTCAACTCACCTGCAAGGAAGTTTCTAGTATATCTAGTAAGAGTTTGACTAGCTGGATCAGGTAGGTTTAATCAGGGTTGGAGATAAACTCTCCAGGACACTGGCTCTCCAGGACTGAGTTTAGACACCCCTGATCAAAACAGTCTCTGGGTCATTGCGTGTAAAGATTTTGCAGGTTGAAGGAAAGTAGTGGAGGAACCAATACTCCACTAAAAATGTAATCAAGGGAAAGTCAAAGTACACATTAATAAAACTACTTAGTAAATAAAATTTCTGAGAAATCTATTCAATTACAGTAATTTGAGTTTTTGTTATTTGTTACTTTACACCACTGCTCATAACAAAGAAAAATAATCTAGCATAAAAACAGTGACTGATTTACGTAAGTCCCCGCAATACAGCAGAAAAGGAATAACTCCTCTTCCTACAGTATCGGCGAGAAAACTTTATATTAGAAGAGGTTCAGCAAACAGAAACTGCCCACACAAGACAAGTCTCGCTAAATTAGATTCATCTGTCGTACAAACTTGACAGGGAAAATGTTCCCTTATCAGCCCTCACTCTCTATCTCTCTCAGAGCTCCTTATGAGTTTCCACTGTAATAATAATTTATTGAATGCGAGATTGTCTTGTCGTGATAGCGGATAATGCATCACTAAATCAAAGCCCGTCTGCATTTTTCACAACGCTGCGCATCCATCTGTCAATATGTGCTGGACTTCAGAGCACGTCTGTGTGGATGATCTCTGCACTTGCACAACATAAGCATTTGTAAGCTGTAGACATGAGAACAAATGCATGCGTGGGCGTTTGCTATTGCACACTCTTCCCCGAGTTTATTTTACACTTAAATGAACTCAACAAATAAAGAGTGCTAAAGGATTTATCTTGAGCAATGTCCTTACATCTACAGCCAGAGAACACTCTCTCCTCTGATCTTTGCTTTATACGTTTCTTCCGCCTATTTAAACAGCTGTTATTTATGTCATAATGAATTTCAAAATGGCTTAAGAGTTTCCCTTTTATTGAATATAATAAATCCGTGGATTTAGTTGTGTATTTATTTTGTCTTGCCATTGTAGTATGACATAATACATATTTTGTGTTTGTGATACATTTCTATCTCAGTGGCTCAGTGGTTAGCACTATCACCTCACAGCAAGAAGGCCGCTGGTTCGAGCCCCGGCTGGGTCAGTTGTAATTTCTGTGTGAAGTTTGTATGTTGGCGATGCAGTGGCGCAGTAGGTAGTGCTGTCGCCTCACAGCAAGAAGGTCGCTGGTTCGAGTCTTGGCAGGATCAGTTGGCGTTTCTGTGTGGAGTTTGCATGTTCTCCCTGCGTTGGCGTGGGTTTCCTCCGGGTGCTCCGGTTTTCCCCACAGTCTAAAGATATGTGGTACAGGTGAATTTGGTAGGCTAAAATCGTCCTTAGTGTATGAGTATGAATAAGTGTGTATGGATGTTTCACAGAGATGGGTTGCAGCTGGAAGGGCATCCGCTGCGTAAAACATACAGTATGCTGGATAAGCTGGAGGTTCATTCCGCTGTGGCGACCCCAGATTAATAAAGGGACTAAGCCGAAAAGAAAATGAATAAATGAATGAATGAATGTTCATGTTCAAGTTTGCATATTCTCTTCATGTTCGCGTGGGTTTTTTCTGGGTTCTTCGGTTTCCCCCACAGTCCAAAGACATGCGGTATAGGTGAATTTGGTAAACACCTAGTAGTGCATGAGGATGTATATGAATGAGTGTGTATACCGTAGGTGTTTCCCAGTACTGGGTTGCGGCTGAAAGGGCATCAGCTGTGTAAAACATGCTGGAATAGTTGGGGGTTTATTCCGCTCTGGCAACCCCTGATAAATAAGGGATTAAGCCAAAATTAATGAATGAATGATAAAAGTTAATATTTATGATGGACCAGCTCTATACTCTCACCAGGGAGCTCCAGGGTTCATGGGAGTATGCCCAACCAGCCTACATGTGTTTTTTGGACTTGTAAAAGGCATTTGACCATGTCCCTCGTGGCATTCTGTGGAAGGTGCTTTGGTAGTATGGGGTCAGAGGCGCTCTGTTAAGGGCAGTCTCGTTCCTGTATGAACAGAGTAGGAGTTTGGTTTGCATTGCCGGCGATAAGTCTGACTTGTTTCCAGTGTAGGTTGGACTCTGGCAGGGCTGCCCTTTGTCACCAGTTCTGTTCATAATATTTATGGACTGAATTTCGAAGTGCAGCCCTGGGCTGGAGGGGGTCCGGTTCTAGGACCACAGGATTTCATCTCTGCTATTCACAAAAAAATGTTGTTCTGTTGGCTTCATCGAACATGGACCTTCAGCATGCACTAGGGCAGTTTGCTGCAGAGTGTGACGTGGCTGGGATGAGAATCAGCACCTCCAAGTCCGAGGCTATGGTGCTTCACCGGAAAAAGATGGTCTGCCATCTCCAGGTTGGAAAATAGTCCTCACTCCAGGTGAAGGAGTTCAAGCATTTTGGGGTTTTGTTCACGAGTGAGGGCAGGATGGAATGTGAGATTGACAGGCAGATTGGTACAGTGGCAGCAGTAATGCGGTCGATTTACCGGTCTGTTGTGGTAAAGAAGGAGCTGAGCCGAAAGGCGTTCTTACTCTTACTCTCACCTATGCTCATAAGCTTTGGGTCATGACCGAAAGAACATGATCTCGGATACAAGTGGCCAAAATGAGTTTCCTTCGCAGGGTGGCAGGACGCACCCTTATGGATAGGGTGAGGAGCTCTGTCACTCAGGAGGAGCTCGGAGTAGAGCCGCTGCCTCTCCACATTGAGAGATTTCAGCTGAGGTGGCTCGGGCATCTGTTTAGGATGCCTCTTGGACGCCTACTTAGGTAGGTGCTCCAGGCATGTCCCAATGAAAGGAGGCCTCAGGTGAGACACATCCTGGAGGGACTGTGTCTCGGAATCCCCCCGGAGGAGCTGGGGAAGTGTCTGGGGAGAGCCAAGTCTTGGGTTTTCTTTTAAGACTGTTGCCTCTGCGACCCAGCCCTGGAAAGCGGATGAAAATGATATGAAATATATATATATATATTTATGTTATGTAGAAGGTGAAGGTGAAATCAGGTTGGCGACCATAAGCATTTGGTGATGAAACAGACATTTGATGAATAAGCTCTTCATTAACATTTTTTTTCCAGAAAAGAGAAGCCAACTTATATACAAACAACGCTAAGTTTAATTCACTAAACATCATCATGTTGACACACATCAAAGTTAGATGTAGCATACAATTCTAAGTACATAACTGGTTTGAAAAAAAATTAACCATGTTTAAAAAAAGCATCAAAAGTGAAGTGTCATGCAGGGAATTTTGCATGGAAAATCAATTGACAGTGGCTTACAATTGAGGAGGCATTCAGTGACTCAACAAGAAGATGCAATGTACGTACACAAGAAGTGCTAATTGAGCAAAGGAACTGTTAGTGCTCAGAAAATTAAGTGCTAGTGTTAGGGGGTCCAAGTGTGTGTTTTCTACAGGTAAGCACTCATCTGTGTGTGGCACACTCACAATAGAACAATGTTTACTTAATATTAATACATTAAGTTGCTGCTAACCAGGTTACATGTTTATGTGGTAGCATTTTTACAGTTTTTTATTTTAGAGTAATAATCAAAACATTTTTATGGTGTAATGCTTTCAAAATACAGAACCAGTCATTTTATATATAGTATGAATTTACTTTGATGTTGGTTTAACTTACAAATTGTGTAGAGATGTAGTGTTGTACAGTATAGCCATCTTAAAATACTTTATATTAGATCCCAGAGATTTTTTTTTAAGGTACCACAAATTTAGTAACTAGATGATAGATTACATTAATGCACAAGATGCTTGAGCACAGAAGTCAAATTTGTCTGAGGAGAAACAGTAGGTGTTTCAATGGCAAAGGCAAAACACAGATGGGTGAGACTCCTGTCAGATAAGATCTGCAAACTAAGGCTACAGCTCCCACAGGCTCAAAAAAAAAATAACAATCAGTAGATGAAGGAAAACGGTTCCCTGGTCTAATGAGTTTTGATTTCTTCTGCAACATTCAGAAGGTAACGTCAGAATTTGGCATAAATGACAAGAATCATCCTGTCTTGTATTAATGGTTCAGGCTGCTGGTGGTATAATAGAGTTACACTATAATAGAGGACACTTTGTGCCCCTTAACACTAACAGAGCCTACCTGAGTATTGCTGCTGTCCATCACTCAGTCACCACAGAGAGCCAATCTTGAGATGTCTACTTCTAGCAGGATAACACATGTCACAAATCTCAAGTAATCTCAAATTTGTTTTGAGACAAATTGACAGATTTCACTAGAGTCAGGTATCCTCCAAAATCTGTTGCCAAATCTGCAGCAACTGTTATGCAGCAATGCTATCTTGTCAGTATTGGCAAAGATCTCTGAGGAATGTTCCAGTCATTTATTGAATTTATACCATGAATTAAAATGCTTCTGTTTTAGTAAGTAAACCCGTTGTAACTTGTAACTGTTAAGTAGACCTAACGTAATTGTTTATAATTATGCACATAGTTCATTTCTTAATATTTTTAAGAAAATCACTTGGTTGCAACATCTGAAGCGTAGCCCTATATAAGTTTCTGGAGATTGCGAATTATGTAGCCAGAAGTACGCATGGCTGCATTTCATCTTTAAAACGAATGCTACGGGGTGGTATGATGCTGTTCCTTTTCGCGCTTACCAGCTGACCGCTTACCTCCGTGTGCATGGCTTTCCCGCTGTTACCAGTTTGTCCAGTTTGCTCGCCATGTACGTTGGCGAACTTGAGCACGACAACGGGGTTTGAGTCCAGCGAAGAACAGTTCCAGAAAGCAGGTAAGACAAAAACAGATACCAAAAAAAATCAAATAAACAAGTAAATAACAGAATGAGAATGTGATCAAATCTGAAAACGTGGTAAAAATTAGGCGAGGGATTTTTTTATGGATTGCTTTTTAAGACTGTCGGTTTGGTTTTGGGAAGTGGATGGCTGGGTAATTTGTTGCTTTTGAAAACACTATTGGTTGGGTTTAGGGAAGGAAAAGAGTGGATGAGTCAATCGGTCAGTTCCACTCAACGTCTCCGTGTCCTCTGACCTTGTTTGGTGGCTTCTGAAAATAGAATCCGAATCCTTCAGCGTACACATCGCTCTCTGGGGCATTCACGAAAACTGCAAAAAAGTACCTCCTGGGACGAATTTGGCTCTCTGCAGAAATATATAAAGCGGTACATTTTTTTGACAAACAGACTGGGTTGCTTTTTTTAAGAAGTCAAGTAAGTAAAAGGAACGGATTTACTACATATTTTAAGTCAAAATATCATTTTTTAAAATAAATTGTATTGCTATACACTCTATATATTTGTGTAAATACCGTGCATTAGGTAACTTAAGATTGTCTTCCAAAAATACACCCAAATGAATATGTTAAACATAAAAAACATTTACATTTTTTAATTAAATTTGGTAGTTTGAGTGTTTTTTTTTTTGCTCAAATATATTAAATATTAAATACCTTTTTATTGCTAATGATGTTCATTGATTAAACTCTCTGCACTGTTTAGTTTAAATGCACCAAAATATACTGTCTATATTCACTGAAAAAAAAAAAAAAATATATATATATATATATATATATATATATCAGATTTCCGTATGGTGTGGTTCAATCAAAACTTGATGAACTTACGTCAATACTTTATGATACACACAAAAGAAAGAGCAACTTTATTCAACAGTGTGAATAAAGTTCTCTTTAGTGTCACTCTCCTAAACTGAGGAGAATGTTGAAAAAAGTTGTTTTTGTTTTGCACAAATGTAGTCTTGTTTGTATTTGATAATATTCTGATTAAACCACTGAAGGCATATAGTGAGTTTGCAGATGTTTTTTTGGTATTTCTCTCGACTTTGAATGAACTTGCTGTCTATGGTGGATGAGGGAGTTCTCAGATTTAACCTAAAATCTCAGTTTGAATTCCAAAACTGAATGAAGGTTTCAGGATTTGGAAAGACATGAGGGAGAGTAATTAATAACATCCTTTTCATTTTTGAGTACACTAACCCTTTAAGACAGCTGTGTCCATCTCAATACTAGCATTGTGTGTCAAACATGGCAGTTGTTTTTTGTCTTAAAGGAAAGAAAATTTTTTTTAGGTTTTTTTTTAGGTTTAATAAAGCAAATGGGTGGTTTAGAACCACTGCTATCTGTTATACTCAATCTGATGTCTAAAGTATTCAGTCGCTTGTGGCACGAGCAGACGGGCAGGCACAGACAGAGTTGGGATTCCCCAGCGGATATTTATCTGATGATAGTGTAGTGTCAACCTCAGCATCACATGCCGTTTCACATTAGCATTTCACATCCCTGCCATTCTCCGCATTCCAGCGTAGATCTGTACACTTTGTCATGGATCAAACATTCAAGTTATCTGGGGCTTTTGCATGCAGTGAATTTACACATGCTTCCAAAGTGGTTCCCAGATTGGACAAGAAGACTGTTATTATCATGCTATTAAGCACCCAATTTAATCAACTTGTTTGAAACAGAGCGATTAACGCTAATCTTGGTATGCCTAATGTGATCTTTAGCGAGTTTAGCCTTAATTAGTGGTCGGAAAATCCATGCGAACATGCAGAGTCAGGGAAAATCTTTCCCCACTCCGTCACGCAGCCAGATAGAGAGAGCAGGCGACAACATCTGAATAATGCATAACCCAACAGATCAAAGGTAACTCATCTTCCACTTATCATACGCACAAGGCGGGAATAAGAGAGAGAAACCCAGGAGGTATAGACTATAAACACCCTTTACAGTTTTCTTTCCCCTTTGAGATTACGAGGGGCTCTTCAGATGGATGGTAAATGCCCTGAAAGCAAACACACATGGAAATGAGGCTGGCTGAGGAGCCTTGCCGTTCCAACAGTGCTTAAATCAATGGGTCTCAGTCGTTAGAGAGATAATGCCGATGTATCTTCCAGATCTATAGATGCTAAAGCAGAAGTGATGTGTGCTTTACTCTGGGAGTAATCAATACTGTACTTTTGACATGGCAATGTGCTCGATTATACTGATTATACTGTCGACTTGTATACAGTATCTTATCTTTTTGTCATATAAAGACACAATGTTACTGTCACGATCAACAGCGATCTAGCATTTGTAGATTGTTGCTAACATGCACGTTTAGCCCCTGCTATTGCATCATTTAATAATAGATGTATCCATACTGGATGCATTGATTTACCTAGAAATATCATTTTAAGGGTCAGTGTACAGTTTGCATGTGTAACCCCTCAAACAGGGCTCGGGATGATGATTCTGTCCTTGGAGGAGGGTGCTCTATTGAGGAGGCAAATAACTGTACCCTCTAACAACAGCACCTCTTGAGATCAGGGTAGCAAGGTTTGGCCTCACAACATCCACTAGCTGGCCTCTGTTATAGTCGGTCCGTAATGGAGTTTGGTACAGGTTGGTACAGGACACCTTTATCAGGCTTGCATTTCCACTGCCAAAAGGGTACCAATGGTGGGCGTGGTGTACGACAGAACGTTTTAGTCATTGTTATCTCGTTTGAGGAAATGTCTACAGTAAAGCTGTACGGATCATTCCATATGAAAAGCACTTCTCACAAAACAGATGCCTTATACAAATAAATTATTGTATATAAATGTTCATTACTAACTGTTCTATAAACATAACTTGATTATAACTGCAGATCAATGATGCAAACTAGCCTACGTCAGCAATAAATAAATACAACATATATGAACACATACAGACCCTTACAGTCTCTGATATGTTACCAATTACAGAACAACAACACACAACATACATTTAGTCCTTATTTGGCTTTAAATAAAACACACAACATATAGCCTACAGTCAGAGCAAACCTCTCATCTGTATCTTTATTCTGTCATTTCGAGTACATGTTAGTCCAAAAGGTGATAATAAAAGTTAAACAAGAAAGTTTTTTGTGTTTAAGGTTGCTGAAAAAAAAATTTGCTCCTTGTTTTTTCGCGATTCACTCTTGCACTTGTCCGTTTTTGAGAGGATCGAATGTCAGAAGCACTTCAATAATTACGAGCACGTTATTATCATCAGCTCAAGACGTTCGTTATTTTAAATATAGATGCGCGGTGAGTACACAAGCTCTCTGTAGAAAGTGAAACCGATTACACTTTTAGACAGCCTCGTAAAACAACAACAGGACCGATTATGTACCTCTTGGCTTTGTAGCTGTTTATCAAGACAACAACAAGGTTTGTTTAAACTCGGGTCAACCATGGCTCATTACTATATGTATATATTATTACGGTGTAAAGTCCCAGCTGTGTATGTAAAAATGGCGGAGCATTTGTATTTTAATTCACCTGGCTACACGCTAGTGACGTTTCTTTGTAAACCAATAGCATTCAGGTGGCCGTCTAGCTCTGCCTTTTGGTTCTCTTTTGTCATGCTATATAGGTACACTTTGCAAAGCGTACCTAAAAAGTATGGTATGGTTCGCTTCTAGGTACCTTTTGACAGTGGAAATGGCCATAAAAGCATACCGAACTGAACTGTATCGTACCGTACCCCTCAGTGGAAACGGGCCATAAGTCGCTTTGAACAAAAATGTCTGCTAAATGACTGAATGTAAATGTTAAGGCTGATTTGTACTTGTGCATTGAGTGATTGCCTTGAACCATGGCACATGCCTTGCGTGTAGTCATGCATTTAAACTTCTACTTGCTGTTTGTGTTGCTCTGCAATAACATTTCCGAAACGCTACCTGGCAGTCTGGTTTTAGGCTCCTCTGTGTCGAGTTTCTTTGCGGGTGTATTGTTTTTCTTTGAGAGGCGGGAACTGGCAGACGTGCAACAACCATCATAAGGTAAACACAAAACAAAGGTTTCTATCTAGAGCTTCTTCATGGGACTTGACACTTTTACACACTCCCTCCATCAGGCTTGCAGCTCTCAGCACTGCCCTCACTTGTCACACTATCAAACCGACCAATCACAGAGCTTGCGATATGTTTTGTTGTAACATAGTGTTGGTGACAGCCACAGGCTGCGCCGGACCATACACGTATGCTCGATGCTGAAGTATAAATCCAACATTTATTCTCATCCCCTAAACTTCTCTCCTTTTCAGGTCAGAGCACCCACCCATCACTCCAAGCAGGGCTCGAACCAGCAGTTCCAGCAATGGAGACTGAAGACTGTGAATCCTCCAGTGTCTGCCACCTCTTGAGATCAGGGTAGTGAGGTTTACCCCAGAGCACTCACCATCTAGCCTCTAGTGTACACTCAACCCCTATAGGCTGATTTATACTTCTGCATCGAGTGCTTACATATGGTCCTGTGCAGCCTTCGCACAGTCACATACCCTTTGCCATAGCTGACACCGACCCTGGTGCGCACATGTGATTGGTCAGCTTGGTAGCGTTGACGAGTGTTGACTAGGTCGAGAGCCATGGGAGAAGAGGAAGCCTGTTGGAGTTTAAGTGTTTAACAAATGTTGGGTCCTGTGGAGGAGCTCCATATGGAGACTTGTTTTGGGTTTACTTCGTGATTAAAGTTGTTGCATGTTCTTCAGTTCCCACCTCTGAATGAGCAAGTTTGAGCTACTTGTACAGTAAGGTAGCGTTACAGGCATTTCCGGTGTAAACAAACTTGACACAGGGGAAAGTAGAAACATAGAAACCTTACTGCCAGCAAGCATTTTGGAATGTAATGTGTATTATAGAGCGCATTTATCGTGTATGGCCATACACCCAATGAAAAGGTGGATCTCTTCACACCAACACCAGTGTGCAGCATCCAACTGAATGATGCGACGGCAGCCACAGTACAATAGTGCCAGTGCGCTCACCACACACCAGCTATTGGGGGAGGGGAGAGACAGAGCCAATTCAGAAGATGTGAATAATTGAGAGGCCATGATTGGTAGGGGCAGATGGAGGGAATTTAGCCAGGACATCAGGGTTACACCCCAACTCTTTACAAGAAGTGCCATGGTATTTTTAATGACCACAGAGAGTCAGGTTAACATCTCATCAGAAAGACGGTACCCACTGACAGTGTAGAGTCCCCTTCACTACACTGGGGCATTAGGACGTCCCCGCAGGCCTCACTAACACTACATCCAACAGCAACCTAGTTTTCCCATGTGGTCTACCATCCACGTACTGACCAGGCTCAGGCTTGCTTAGCTTTAGTAAGTAACTAGTCTTGGGCTGCAGGGTGACACAGCTGTGGCTGTGTGTGGGCTTAGTATTGCAGAGCAACACAAACAGTACATAGAAGTATAAATGCGAGACATGCGCCGTGGGTTATGGTCACTTGACACAGAAGGATAATTCAGCTTTGAGCCTAATTTCCATTTGGGTCATGGCACCAATGAAACCCCTCTGACACCCACATGCCCTCTACGAGCAGGGTTTGAACAGGCAATTCCAGCATGGCAGACAGGTACTCTAACGAAAAGGCTTAAGACCACAATCTCTAGTGTCTGCCCCTTAAGCACTTCTTGATATATCAAGGGATGGAGGTTTACCTTCAAAGCACTCACCAGCTGGCCTCTGTTACACGTGAAAATTAAAAAATGGTTAATGGAAAAACATGTTGTACACCAGTTGATTGACAGAGGAAAGGCCTACTCAAAAAGAAATGGTTGCTTTTGATAGCCATACAGCCTTGTTTAAGTCTTAGATGTGGCTTCTCTTCTTGGAATTTCAATTCATACTACAATTCTACTTCCTCTATTTACTGCAAATTTAATAAAACTTCACATTTATGGTTCAAAAAGAGTAGTTTTTTTTTATTTTGAATTTGTCCAACCCTGCAATGGCCCTGAATGTGTCTCATCTGAGACTGAGACCTTGACCTCTGGCTTTGAATTGATTTGCAGGTCAATCTGTTAACATTATCCAATCACATAATAGAGCTCTGGACATCAGTTGTAAAGGAAATTCATATCAGAGGCAGAGCAATTTGCCCTGATGAACCTTGCACTGTAAAACCATGTCTCAGTTTTGAAATGCAATCATAAATGACAGTTCTACGAGAGCTACTGGAGAAAAAGCAAGAAATCTTGTGTTCAGAACACGAGGAAGAACCAGAAAAGGGGAGTAAATAGCCGAGGGATTGAGAGGGAGAGCTGCTGGTTAAATATTGACAACTGGAGAGAGCAGGCCTGAAGATACATTAACTCCCCGTCACTCACACACGCATATACGCACAGTGACATCAGCGTGCTACAGCATGCAGAGTGTGTTCCTATGAAAGAGCTAGGGGTCGATCTGGGGGTGGCTGAATTATGGATGAGTGAAATAGCGGCAGGCGGTGAACAAAATGGGAATCAGCTTTCGCAGTGGCCACTGTAAACAGCACTTTAGCAGAGGTGCCCATGAGTCACTGACTGAGGTCTACGGGCTGAACTCATGTGTAATGTGAGGAAAGCAAGTTGAATACATGCATCCCACCAATGGATAAAAATGTTGTATACCGTGCATGCATTATACGAAGTTGATCATGGGCATTATTCTAATGGATATGAAAGTTGCATACATGCATGATGGATTATAAACTACAAATAACAAGTCAACTATACTTTTACAGGGTTGTACAGTAGAGTATTTTCTTTCCTGTGAAAATATTCTTTTGCAAGTATTTTACAAGTGATTTTTAACAAAGCTAGGAAATTTCCAAAGTATTTCCTGTAACACAGTGGGTGAAAATAGGTATTGAACATGTCATGTTTTTTTTTTTTACTGGGAATAACATTTATAAGGAACTGTTGACAAACAATTAAAACATATTTTGGTAAAAACCCAAACAATACAAACATAAAAAAATGCTGCATTATACAAAAAATGAGTGATGTGTAATAACCATGAAATGACACAAGGAGAAAGTACTGAACTACTGAAATGTATTTAATACTTTAAAGGCCCTATTTGGTGATGGCAGTTTAAATACGCCTCTCATATGGAGAATGAAGTCACATGCATTGCTCTGGTGTGAGTATTTCACAGACCTCAACAGAGTGAAAAAATCTTGACAGTTCTGTGGGTCTCACCTATCAAATCTGACCTTTATTTTGTATTTTCTATAGGATTCAAGTCAGGTGATTGGTTGGGCCATTCCACAGCTTGATCTTTTTTTCTCTGAAAGCATTTGAGTTTCCTGCGATGTGTTTTGGATTATTGTCTTGCTAAAATGTCCACCCTGGTTTCATCTTCATCATCCTGCTAATGTAGATGCTGGACTGAAGCAGCTAATATTAATTTACATTGAGGAAGGGCAGAGGGTTGCTGAATAACTACTGAGAGATTTCAGCTGTTGTCTGGGCTATCACTGCCTTTCTACACCTTCCTTACTTCATGTGTTCTATACTTTTTTCTCCTGCATTATTTCATTTTATTATAGATAACTTTATTTTTAAACTAATTAGATTTGTTTCCTTTGCATATATGGATTTCTTTGGTTGTTACCAACATCTGGGTAAAATTTCTAGTCAACGGCACCTTTAAAAATTTATTTTCTGAGAAAAATGGTGTTAAAATGTGTTGAATACTTATTTTACCCACTGTAATCACTGTAATTAAGCCTTTAAACTGTACATTAAGCTGACCATTATCTTGTAAGATAGCGAGTAAAATATTGTGTTGTCATGGAATTTTTTCAATTTTTATGACTATAATTATTATGTCTACAAATGTTGAAAAATATATTTTCTTCATAAAACAGAACTTGTGAAATATTTAATAAATAATTAATTATTATACTAATAATTTTGACTCCATTGATACACTGTAAAAAATTAAGCCTAAATCTTTTTAATTGATTCAAATGAACGTTTTCTAGTTATCCCAACTTACATCTGTCAAACTTACTAAACATATTAAGTTAAACTTTGTATAACTAATTATATTTAGCTGAAAGCTGATTAACTGATTAAAATGATCTAAACTAACATAAACATTTGTTGTTCAAACAAACATTTGTTGTTCTGACTTTATATATATATATATATATATATATATATATATATATATATATATATATATATATATATATATATATATATTTTTTTTTTTTTTTTTTTTTGTGGGACTGATTTCTCATGGAAAATAATCACAAACTGGAATATTGTTAATAAATATAGATATAGATATAGCATTTAAATATTTTAAATTTCTTTCATTTAAACAGCATTATAAAATATTTCACTATAAAAGTAGTGATAATTTCAGATTATCTAAAAACAGAACAACAGACTGACAAAAATTTAATTCATTATACACTAACCAATTTTATCAACTTTTTTTGGTTCATACAATACAAGTTGGGGAGCTTTTAAACATGCCCGACGCCATTGACTAGTTTTGAAACATTCATAGAATATTCTATGACTTTAATATGCAATATAATACAAGTGTTCCAGTACACAGCACTACACATCACAGTGTCCAGTCCATGTGTCCCAAGTGTGCTACTACACAAAATCAATGCCAGTCACATTGATTCAGTCTGTCAAGGCAGAGCTCAGTCACAGCTAAAACAAGGACAGACAAACACACTCTCGTCAGAAACTCAGCATCGGCTCTCTTTTCAGATTTCTACTCCTCAAGAGCTGATTGTTAATTAGCATGGATCTGCAGAGTGTTTTTTTTTTACTACCTGGCTGTCTGAATGAATTCTCAGAAGACGTGGGAAATTTGTCTATATCGCAGCTTCACATTTTTCATCTTAATCATTCATTCCTATCAGAGATGGAATGGCACACAGACCTGATGATCTCAATCTATCGTTTGAAGAGAGAATCAGTGGATCATGTGAAGGTACGAATGTGTAACATTTCTGTCTTTGGATAAAAAAACGTAACCAAAACAATGCTCTAATATATTTCAGTTTCCATTTTGAGCATCCCAGACAATTTCAATGACAGGCACAGCTTGGTTTATATATGTTAAGTGTTGACAGAAATAGAAGTAATTTTAAATCTAATAATTTTTTTATAGAGAGAGGTTAGAAAATTGAACCAATGATTCTGAAAAACTTAATTGATTCTTCCACTTAATGCATTAAATGTACTGTTTTAATGCATTAAATGCACTAATGTATTGCATACCTGGTAACATTGGAATGTGAAAATAAGGGATATGCCCACCATAATAAGGGTTTCCCTTGAACCACTTGTATTTTTTTTTTCGTTTGATTACATGTATTAACAGGTTTCACTTTAAAAATGCACACATCTAATATTATAATGAAAGCATTCTGGTGCTTTCCTAACTTTGTATGCTCATTTAGGACAAAATTAGTTGTGTTTGAAAAAAAAATCCCACCAAGATTGACATCTTGAGATATTATTATTAATTATGTGTATAAGTCTATTCAAACATGCACCCAAAACCCAGACTTTCGCTCCCCTTTAAATCGCGTGTATAGAATCCGTTTGGGAAACAGCGTTTGTTTATCACTATGTTGCGCAACAGCTGACAGTCACGCACAGCTATATGAATGTTTTGAGGATTGCATATGAAGGGGAGATGAAGAGAAAGGGAATTCCGCCATTTTTATATTCATTTCAAAGTGTTTTCATGCATTAACAAAGCTAAAGCACAGAACAGACTCACATTCATGAGCAATGGGCAGACCCTGGTGGTTTGGCGGTATGGATTGTGCATAGAGAGGCTTGGCTCTTTAATGTTTATTGCCACCCTTCAGAGAAAGACAGAAAATAAGGAAGAAATATGGTAAAATACCTTTACGGGATGATAGCGGGATAAAACTGTAAAATACGGGAGAATTTCAGGAAAACCGGGAGGGTTGACAGGTATGATGTATTATTCGACTTTGCCGCAGTTTGACAGTTATTTACTGCAAAAAATGCCCAGTAAAATACCACATGCATCCTTTACATTTCACCGCTGTAATTAATATGCCCTGCACTGTAGGTCATTTTACTGTAATGCTACTGTAGTTGAAGACAAAAATGAGACAGTTCATGAAAATAACATTCATTAACATATTTTATCAAAAATGTATTTTAAATAAATTGATAAATTAAAATAATTTTTGTAGACTCTTTAAAATTGATACATAACAATGGGGGTGGCACGGTGGCTCAGTGGTTATCACTGTCACTTCACAGAAATATGGTTGCCGGTTCGAGTCCCGGCTGGCCCAGTTGGAGCTTCTGTGTGGAGTTTGCATGTTCTCCTCATGTTCCTGTGGGATTTTCTTTTAGTGCTCCACTTTCCCCCACAGTCTAAAGACATGAGCCATAGATAAATTGAATAAATTAAACTGGCCGTATGAATGCGTGTGTGAATGTGAGAGTCTAGTGTTTCCCAAAACTGGGTTTTGGCTGGAAGGGCATCCACTTTGTAAAACATAAGCTGGAATAGTTGGCGGTTCATTCCACTGTATTGACCCTTGATGAATAAATGAATTAAGTGGAAGGAAAATAATGGATGGATAATAAAAATGAATAATTAACACACTGCTGTACGTTATCAACACTTGTTGTTAGTAGTAAATGCTAAAATGCTAAAAATAAAGGTTTTGTACTGCTATTGTAAATTGTAAATAAATTACAGTAAAATTGCAGTAAAAAATGGTCATACTGTAAAATTTAAAAATGGTAAAATTTATTTTAGCATAAAAAGACATTGCAGTGAGGCAATGTTACTGTAAAATTAAATTGTGGTAAGACCCTACTACTTTAAAACACATTTACAGGTACAGTAAGTTACTGTAAAGGAGAAGTCGTGGTAACCTGCTGGCAACAGTGCTGCCACTAAGTTACCGCAAAAATACAGCAAATTGTCTAACAGTGTATAACTTTACAAATGACAATATTATTGCCCAATACTGTATTATGTTCAGTGTTGTGTTAAGTAACTTTTTAAAAAGTGTTACTTGGTTACCTTGTATATTAAAGTATGTGTTACGTTATTTTTTTGGTTCTTTTTAATAGCTTAAGATAGGCTTAAGGTTGTAATATGTTACATTTAAAAAGTAAGCATTCAGTAAAACGCGGATTTTGTTTGGTTATATGATTTATTATTATTATTATTAAAAACAATAAGAATAATATGATATATATGTGTTATTTTGTTTATTTATTTATTTATTGACATTATTATTATTAATATATATTTTAATTTTTTTTATTTGTATTATCACATATTCATAACAATATGTTACTTATTATTTTACTCATAAATGTATTCATTTATATTATTATTAATATTACACTTTTAAAATAAGGTCTTAAAGCTATAAATGAAAACATGTTAAAAGAGGATATCAATGTCGTTTACACAGTTAAAGTCAGAATTACTAGCTCCCCTGAATTAATAGCCCCTCTCATTATTTTTTGCCCCAATTTTTGTTTAATGGAGAGATTTTTTCCACACATTTCTAAATATAATAGTTGTAATAACTCATTTCTAATAACTGAATTATTTGACTTTTGCCATGATTATATTTTTTAAGACACATCTATACAGCTTAAAAGGACATTTAAAGGCTTAACTAGGGTAACTAGGCAGGTTAGGGTAATTAGGCAAGTTATTGTATAATGATGGTTTGTTCTGTAGACTATCGAAGAAAAAAAAATAGCTTAACGGGGCTAATAATTTTGACCTTAAAATGGATTTCAAAAAATTAAAAACTGCTTTTAATCAAGCCAAAATAAAACAAATAAGACTTTCTCCAGGAGAAAATTATATTATCAGACATACTGTGAAAATGCTCTGGTAAACATCACTTGGGAAATTATTATTTTTTTAATTCAAAGGGGGCTATTAATTCTGACTTCAACTGTAAGTTCTGGCTCATTCTGGAGTGTCTTTTCTTATTTACAGTATAAAGTCTCAGAGAGAGTCACTGAACAATATGTAAAGTCACTGAGAGTCAGCTGAATGTGCTGTAAACATCCAGAATGACTGAATTCATACATACATGATCTCATTGTGTTCAGCCTGCAGATCCTCCATCACATTCCCAGAGGAAAACACTGTATGAGCTTTCATCTGTAGAGAAAAAAACACCCGTGTGTGAGTGTCTCTTAATTCAGATCTATGCATTACACTCAACATATTTCAAGCAAGCCAGATGCAGGAGGAAACCTCGTGAATCAACGTAATGTCTGATAAACAGCACTGATCCAGTCTCCCAGAGCTCTGGTGCTCCTAAAGAATTATGGAGCTTTTTTTTTTAGAGGCTGTCACAGTGTGTTCACTTTTCTTTAACTTATTTTTTTGTTCCTTAGTTTCTAGGTCAAGGGCTCCCCCTATGGCAGACTGCCAGTTGTGGGCCAGTCTCACATCATCCAGCACAATAAATCAGGTTCCTGCAGCTCAGGCCCGGGAACCTGAACTTGACACACAGCGTAGACACACACACTTCATTACTTGTAGCAGCTATTAGATAAAGAATGCGTGTGTGTGTGTGTGTGTGTGTGTGTTTACAATGCATGTCTTTCTCCCTGCCCTCTGGCGACTTACATAACGTGACTGCTGCTCACAGTCTGCTTGAGTAACTGGTTTAACCTATGGCTGGATTCACTACTGGGAGTGTGTGAGTGTTTCTGTTGGATGTTTGTTGCACAACACACTGACAAAAAGTTATATTTTACTGGCGGCATGGTGGCTCAGTGGTTAGCACTGTCACCTCACAGCACGCAGGTCACTGGTTCAGGTCCCGGCTGGACCAGTTGGCATTTCTGTGTGGAGTTTGCATGTTCTCCCTGTGTTCACGTGGGTTTCCTATGGGTGCTTCGGTTTCCCCCATAGTCCAAAGACATGCGCAATAGGTGAATTGAATAAACTAAATTGGCCATAGATTATAAGCGTGTGTGTGAATGTGTGTATAGGTGTTTTCCAGTACTGGGTTGCGGCTGGAAGGGCGTCCACTGCATGAAACATTTGCTGGAATGTACAGTAATGTGTATTTATATAGCACATTTATCATGTATCATACACCCAAAGCGCTTCACAATCCTGAGGGGGATCTCACCACACACACCACCAGTGTGCAGCATCCACTTGCATGATGCCACGGCAGCCTCAGGAGCTATGGGTGGAGTGGAGAGACGGTAATAGAGCCAGTTCTGAAGATGGGGATGATTAGAAGGCCATGATGGTTAAGGGCCAAGAGAAAATTTGGCCATGACACCACGGTTACTACTCTTTATGGAACAGCAACCTTGCTCATGTAGTCGCCTATCCAGATACTGACCAGGCTCAGCCCTGCTTACCTTCAGTGAGTAGCTTTAGAAATAGTTGGCGGTTCAGTCCTCTGTGGCCACCTCTGAAATAAGCCTAATGCCAAATGAATGAATGATGAGATTATTTGTACTTTAAAACAGCAGTTTTCTGTACGGTGACCACATGGAAAAAAAGGGACTGTTTACTGTATGTGCTTTCAGTATTATGTATTTCTTATGTGAGTTTTGTTTTGTTATCATCTTTCACGATATTTATAGCTATACTGAAAACACCAGCAGATAGTTTAATCGCATTAAGATAAAATAAAATAACTAGCAATAGCATAGACTAACATTATATGTTTTAATTATAGTTTAGTCCAAAGAACAACTTAACTTGGATTTTATTTTAAGTCAATCCAAAGTAATTCAATTAATTTATGGTCTATAAATACAATATTTTGTCTTTGAGCTCTGTTGTTTTTTCCTAGGGCAGAATAAATATTATGATTAAAATTAAGTTACATTTTTCATTTTCAACTAAGTCAGTACTATAATTTGAGGGTAATTTATAAATTTAGCTGTAATATATTAGAGTATATTTTAAGTTATCAAAGCAAGATTATACTTTAATCTAAGGTTAAAAAAGATAAATGTAAAAATTCTATATCTTAAATGAATTATATATTATTTAGTGCCTCTATTTTAAACAATATTTTACTTTGTGTGAATATACTTTTTTCTTAATCACAATAAATATTTTTTTATTTAAATTAAATAAAATTGTATTAGTTAATGTATAAGTATAATAAAGTAATAAATAATAAGTTAAATTATACATTCAGAAAATAAAAGCTAAATAAATACAATAATTTAAAATAGTTAAGTTTTACATAGTGTAATGTTTTTCAGTGTATGTAAATAAATGAGAGGCAGAATGAATCCAGCAGGATTACCCAGGTCTTACAGTAAAAAGGTTGGCTTGTCCAGTTAAAACATTTTTTAAAAAATATATGATTTTACACAGAACAAAAAAACACGACCCAGGCTCATTTTGAACATGTACCCCTATATACATTTCTGGAGAGAGCAAAATACTCCCATGAGGTATCTTTTTTGCAGTTTTTTCCCTAAACCCAATCGCATTGTTTTAAAAAGCAATCCAGAAAAAAAGCCCTTTCCGGATTTTTACAACATTTTCAGGTTTTACCTCAATTTTCACCTTGTTATTTACTTGCTTTCTTTTTTTTTTAGCTTATGTTTTGTCTTACCTGCTTCTGGAACCGTTCTCACTGAATACTGAAAGTTGTCACGGTCAATTCCACTTTGCATCTCAAGTCCGCCGATGTACATGTTGAGCTACGTGCAAACTGGTAATAGCAGAAAAACTGTCCACATGAAGGTAAATGGTCAGCAGGTAATCGTGAAAAGGAACAGTGTCATAGCGCCCTATAGCGTTCATTTTACAGATGAAATGCATCCATATGTACCTCTGGCTACATAATTTGCAATCTCCAGAAATGTATAAGGCTATTTTCAGAATGAGCCTATAATGAGAAAAAAATTATGATCAAACATAAGAGTTGAGATCAAAATCAGAGAACAATTTCTAAACGCTTGATTTCTTTCAGACACAATATAAACTTTAATGTTCTAAATGTGAATGAATTTTAGTTATGGCTATACCATGATATAGTAGAAGATTGTTTTACTTGTATTTTACTTTTACTTTGTGGAAAAGGGTGCTAGAGCAATGACTGTTGCACAAACATTGAAGATAAAAGCACTGTAGCATCTGTGAAATGCAGAGTAGAGAATAAACAAGGCTTGGAACTACAACTGAGAGCAGTGAAGGGATGTGGACTGACATGACCACTGCAGAGGTCACACACAGACGTGCTCACTCACACACACACACACACACACACAAACACATACACTTATGTTTGTATTGGTTTATGAAAACTCTCCATAGACATAAATGTATCATAAATCAAAAAACAGTTATTAATGTGGATTATTTGGATATGGATTTATTATTTGGTTGTGAAATAGGTATATTTTTAGATGTTTTGAATTACAAGTACATCTGGTATATCCCCATAAACTACCTCAATATTGTAATACCCAGGTCATATCCATGTCATTATACACATTTCTCTTCTTGTAAACAACCGAAACCAGCACACACTCACAAACATACACACAAACATTCCTGAAATGTACAGTTAAAGGTACAGTTCACCCAAAACCAAAATTCTGTCATTATTTACTTACTCTTTACTTGTTGCAAGCTTGTTTGACTTTCTTTGTTCTGTTGAACACAAATGAAGTTATTGTGCAGAAAGCTAAAAAAAAAAACGTGTATCCATTGACATCAATAGTAGTTGTATTTCCTGCTATGGAAGTCAGGGGTTACAGGTTTTCAGCAAAATATCTTCCTTTGTGTTTAACAGAACAAAGAACTAAATTATTTGGAACCGCTTGAGGGCGAGTAAATAGTGAGCAATATACTTTTTTGGGTGAACTATCCCTTTAATGTGTCTGAATTATATTTAAGATTTGCTCAAGTCCCCGTAAGATCATCTCTCACTAGTTGTTTTCCATTCTGATTCCTGACATGTGGGTGTGTCTGTGTGGTTGTGCATGGTCAGCCATTCACCTTACACACACACGCGCACACACACAAAACCCCCCTTCCTCATCCCGCCCCGTCTGTGAAGAAGAGCAGCTCTCATTAAAACCAAGCTGCTATCATTCCTGTCGCCAAAGTAGAAGCTACAGTCCAACAAGCTCTCCAGTGGCTTTGTGGTTTGTGCTTCAGTTTGTAATGTTTTCATTGGGCTGAGTTTCAAAAGACTGAGTGATAATGATAAGGATAATTATGAGCGTGTCATTCTCCCTTGATGAAACGATTGCATCTGTTCAATATATTATTGTCTCAATACAAGATTAATGGATTAATAAATTAAATCTATAAATAGATTAAAAAGATAAATAAATTAGATTATTAGATTCACAAACAATAACTTAAATGTACAACTTCAACTCAGAAGCAAAACTCTTTTGCTTTAAAACTTCAAAGCCATATACACTCACCGGCCACTTTATTAGGTACACCGTACTAGCACCGGGTTGGACCGCTTTTGCCTTCAGAACTGCCTTAATCCTTCATGGCATAGGTTCACCAAGGCACTGGAAACATTCCTCAGAGATTTTGGTCCATATTGACATGATAGCATCATGCAGTTGCTGTAGATTTGTCGGCTGCACATCCATGATGCGAATCTCCCGTTCCACCACATCGCAAAGGTGCTCTATTGGATTGAGATATGGTGACTGTGGAGGCCATTTGAGTACAGTGAACTCACTGTCGTGTTCAAGAAACCAGTCTGAGATGATTTGCACTTTATGACATGCTGTTATCCTACTGGAAGTAGCCATCAGAAGATAAGCACATTGTGGTCATAAAAGGATGGACAGGGTCAGCCACAATAGTCAGCAAGGCTGTGGTGTTGACACGATGCTCAATTGGTACTAATGGGCTATCAGCTGGAACCAGTCTGGCCATTCTCCTCTGACTTATGTCATCAACAAGGCATTTGCGACCACAGAACTGCCACATTAACGAGCAGATGGACAGGTGTACCTAATAAAGTGGCCTGTGAGTGCAGATTTGATTTTTACTGTTGATCTCAACCGATATGAACATTTTTATTGTGATATATACAGTTAAAGTCAAAATTATTACCCCCTGTATATTTGTCCACATTTTCTGTTTAACAGAATTTTTTTTTAACATTTCTAAACATAATAGTTTTAATAACTGATTTCTAATAACTGATTTCTAATATCTTAGCCATGATGACAGCACATATTTTACTATTATATCTTGATATTTTTCAAGACACTAGCATTCAGCTTGTGAATTTAAAAGTGCAATTTAAAGACATAATTAATTAGGGTAATTATGCAAGTTAGGGTAATAAAGGCAAATAAGGGAAATTTTGACTTCACCTGTATATATAATTTTTTGGCCCAGCAATTTGTTTTCATGTAGTTCTGCACAAACATCTACCATACAGCTTGATAGTTTCAACAATTATAATTCTGAAGATGTGCCTTAAAGTGATTTTAAGGCTACGTTAATCTGACTATGCCTACTATAAGCCACAGCATTTGCCATTATCCTGAATGAGCTTTGGAGCTTGGTTTAGAAAACACTGGCGTGACTATTTTTAGTGGTGTGTAATCACCTCTGCTGAGCTACAGTATGAAATCTACTGCTTCTACACACACATCTCTGCATGATCCACAGACTTTAAAGAGACAGCGTGCAAAAAAATGTCCTTGCATATGTTCAAACGTGACGTTCAGCTGTGAGCAGTAGCACATTATTTGCTATATATGTTGCTATATAATTTTTAAGGGGATTTTAAGCATCGAATATACAGTAAAGAACATGTTACACTATGGGGAGTGGAAAACACTTCATTACACTGTAAAATATGCTGGGTTCCACACAATTCCTTCATGTTGTCTCAACAAAAATCGATTAAGTTCACTTAATTGGGTCACACTTTATTTTGTTGGTCCGTTTGTTGAATTTAAGTTACATTGCCTCTACATGCCAACTAATTCTCATTAGTAGACTGTTAGGTTGGGGTTGAGGTAAGTTGACATGTACTTGTAAAGTTTCTTATAGTCAGTTAAATATCTGTTAAAAAAGCAGTGTCAGCAGTTATTAAGCAAACAGTGTAATGGATCCTTTTCACAAGCCTGTTATGATGCCTTTAACGGTCATCATCATCTTAAATCCTTGAAAGTTTTTAATATGTAGATTTTTTTTTTAAAACGTATAAACATTTATATGTATTTAAGTATGTATTATATCATCTTTGCTTCAAATGACAAAAAACAAATTACAGCTTGTGCGATAACTTCTAATGCAGCATCTATGGGACAGGACAGTAAATTTGATGTTATTCTTTCCTCTGGCTGCCGTCATCAGTCTCACACGTTTTTTTTTTTCCTTTTTCTGAAAGTCTTTATAACACCATCGTGGAGTTTTTTTTTTATTATTTGAGCAAATAAGTTTGTAAAAAAAATGTTTGTTGTACTCTTCACATTCACTGCACTCTAAGTTTTACTAACTATGACGACTTTCGCTACTGAGAAACCTGGGAATGTGAAAAGGGTCTATACTCGAATGAACCATCAAAATAAAGTGTTACCCTAAATTGTTTTCACGAATTTAAGTGGACTGAACATAAACCTATTAAGTTGTCCCCAAAAATCTCAAGAATTGTTTTGATTTAGCTCATTTTAAATTAGTAGTTTGAACAAGCAACAAAAAATTTAATAAATTGACATGCTGAAAATGCCATCATTGTAGGAATATTATACTCAGCATTCATTCATTTTCTTGTCGGCTTAGTCCCTTTATTAATCTGGGGTCGCCACAGCAGAATGAACCGCCAACTTATCCAGCAAGTTTTTACGCAGGGGATGCCCTTCCAGCCGCAACCCATCTCTGGGAAACATCCACACACACATTCACACACACTCATACACTACAGACAATTTAGCCTACCCGATTCACCTGTACCGCATGTCTTTGGAATGTGGGGGAAACCGGAGCACCCGGAGGAAACCCACACGAAGGCAGGGAGAACATGCAAACTCCACACAGAAACACCAACTGAGCCGAGGTTCAAACCAGCGACCAAGCGACCTTCTTGCTGTGAGGCGACAGCACTACCTACTGCGCCACTGCCTCGCGCTCTACTCAGCATTCTAAACAAAATAAATATATAAAAAAGAATTATGAGTAAAATAATTATATAATAATATAAACTTGTAATAATAAGTAATATACCCATACTTTTTACTATATATTAAGATACAATAATTAATCAACCCAGGCTCATTATGGTTATGTACCCGTGTCTACACTTCTGGGCACATCGAAATATGTAACTGGAGGTACTTCTGCTAGCAGTTTTTATTTTTGCAAATCCACCTAGAGGCCGCTGTGTACGCTTTTTTAATGATCTAAAATTTCTCTCGCGTGTCCTCTTCTTGCATAACTCCACCAGAGAGTGCAATATACAGTACACTTCAGCCGACCAGGGCAGCTTGCTGTCGACTGACTGACTGACCCACAGTGTTTTCAAAAGCAATCCAGAAAAAGAAAAGCAGTCGTGATTTCACCACGTTTTCAGCCTGTTGTTTCTTTTATTTATTTTTTGCTTTTTTTTTTCCTGGTTGCTGTAACCGTTCTGTAATCGATCTTCAGATTCAAACCCCGAAGTTGTGGTCAACTCAGCCCTGCATCCCAATTCCATCGGCATTTGCAGTGAGCTATTGGCCAAACTGGTAACACCAGAAAAGCTGTCAGTATGAAGTTAAGCGGTCAGCTATAAGGAACAGAAGCCATCTACAGCGTCATACCACCCTCTAGCGTTCATTTTAAAGACGAAATACAGTTATACATACCTCTGGCTACATAATTCATGCTCTCCAGAAATGTAGACAGGGGTACATATCCACAATAAGCCTGTGTTGCAATTACATTAGTTTTTGAACTGCTGGAATTCCACTGTATTGACGTAGACATGAATAAGGGAATGATGACAATTGATATGCTATTTTCCTATAACATAATGTTTTTGAAGGGAAAGGTATTTTTCGTGTGGTTGGCTATGATATACTAAAACGAAAAAGAAACTTTTGGTAATTATCGAGTAGCCGTCTAGATGAGGGGTGGCCAACCCTGTTCCTGGTGAGCCACCTTCCTGCAGATTTTAGTTGCTACCCATATCAAACACACCTGAACCAATTAATTAGGACCTGAACACCATGTGGTAATTACATGCAGGTGTGTTTGATATGGGTTGCAACTGAAATTTGCAGGAAGGTGGCTCTCCAGGAACAGGGTTGGCCACCCCTGGTCTAGATGATTGACACAGTATAACAAATATATGTTTTAATGTCATGGATTGTCGGAATTTCATTGTATTGACGTAAATACGCTATTTTCCTGTGAAAAACGTTTTTGAAGGTGAATATTTCTTGTGTGGTTAGTTATGTGTGTTGAGGTGAAGGTAAGATTGTCTTTAATCATCGAGTGACCGTCAAATGTATTTTTTAGTGTCAAGGGCTGTCGGGTTTTCGTCGTATTGATGTACGCTTGGCAAATAATAATAATTGATATGCTATTTCTCTGTGAAATATTGTTTGAAATATGAAAATGATATGAAGATATGACATGAATATGATATGAATTTTAGAAATTTAAAATATGAATAGTCCTTAGGTAGTGAATCATTTATCGACTATGGGATAAAAAGTTGGAGTGAGAGGATTGTATCACTGAAAAAAAAATTCAGAGATAATTCCTTGGATATACTCAATTTTGTTACATTAAGTGGTTGTAAACAATATATTTGTGTTGAATTTAAACAAACAAATTAAGTTGAACATTATAAAACTTAATTTGTTTGTTTAAATTCAACACAAATAAATTGTTTGCAACAGTTCTGCATGCAACACTTTTTTCAGTGTATTACACACTGAGGAATGCATTGTGTCAAAACGTTTGTGTTTTCAAATCACCCGAAGATTGTAAAAAGAAAAACAGTATGTAGCAATTACTTGATGAGTGCGAATCATTACCTTTTTAAATAGTAGCAATTACATTAGTTAAATAAAATAAACTGATCAGTTCATCTGTAAAATGAAAAAAAAAGAGAATCCTCTTGACAAAAAGCTTAAAATGTACATAAAATAGCCTTACAGGATTTTTTTCTTGACATGTAGAGAATGTCCAGAGCAAACTCATTCATTACAGTAATAAAACACAATTTATTACCGTAATAAATAATTGATTAAATCCATTTTAAGAGGAACATAAAACAATGAGATAAGCTATCAGCTGGGCCAGTTTTCCCAGTGTCAGTGCAAACAACCATATACTATAACCATTAAAGTAATAACAAATCTTCTCCTGGAGAACTGTCCCTTTAATAACGACTCCCAGCATCCCTGTAAGATGAATGTGTGATGTGTGTAGTGCTATTATTGGTAACTGTACACCATTAAGGTGCAGTTTCTCTCATTACAGCTGGAAGCCATGAGTCAGAGTTACTACTGCATCCTTCAAATGACTTCTGCTCCACATATGAGAGCAAGGGTTATAAAGACAAGACAACACACACACACACATACACATACACACACACATACACAGATGGCTGGCCTCCTCTGGGCTGCATTATTTGTGTGATCCTCGGTCCATCTTTGCTGGGCTATTTTTAAAATCCAGCATCGTGCGGACATGCTTAAATGCATGCTGTCAGTCAGCAGGTTTACAGATTAGGCTGTTTTTCTACCATCTGTGGCCATATCTTGTTTCACGTACAGTATCGTCATGTGTGGCATGGCTCCAGGGGCAGAAACACCAGGTCGTGTTGTGAGCTGAGCAGTGGGGAGGGTTGGGAAGATTGTGAAGCGGTGGGTTATTAAACTAAAAAGATAAATATGGGTATTGATTAAAACTGTTGCATATGCTGATGCAGAAAAGATGACACACACACACACACACAACTCAAAACAAACAGCGCAAAACACATACAGAGTTCTTCATAATATTGTGTGACCACACAGGCAGAGCTACTAAAGGTCAGCTGTAATAATAATGCATGTTGTGTATCTGAAGCGTGTCTCTTCAGCCCCTGTTGGTGATTATTTTGGAGGCCTGTCGCATACAGTACATACCTCATGAGGGGTGCACCGCCTGCCTGCTGCATGAGGCCCCATCATGGGCTCTCGTTCTGGGGTGAAGCAGCAGTTTCTGTCTCCTTAAACCTGACACACACAGAGTCAGCAACATGAGAGCAACACAGGTGTCTGATCTCAGCTAAAACAGGTTTTGCATAGCAGCATGGACAGTATGTAGGATGTACAGTATAGTAACCATGTCCAGTTCAGTTACAGCTGCTTATAAGCTGGTTCAAACTGGTTAACTTGTCTAAGTCAAAGGCTTCATTTACAGTTGAAGTCAGAATTATTGGCCCCCTGTTTTTTTTTTTTTTTTTTTACCCCAATTTGTTTAACGGAGAGAAGATTTTTTTTTCAACACATTTCCAAACATAATAGTTTTAATAACTCATTTCTAATAACTGATTTCTTTTATCTTTGCCATGATGACAGTAAATAATGTTTGACTAGATATTTTTCAAGACACTTCTACACAGCTTAAAGTGACATTTAAAGGCTTAACTAGGTTAATTAGGTTAACTAGGCAGGTTAGGGTGTTTGTTCTGTAGACTATTGAAAAAATATAGGGCTTAAAGGAGCTAATAATTTTGGCCTTATAAAGGGTTTTAAAAAGTAAAAAAAAATGTTTTATTCTAGCCGAAATAAAACAAATAAGACTTTCTCCAGAAGAAAAAATATTATCAGACATACTGTGAAAATTTCCTTGATCTGTTTAACAATAAATATTGTAAAATTGTAAAAAAAAAAAAAATAAAATAAAAAATCAAAGGGGGCTAATAATTCTGATTTCAACTGTTTATCTAATATTAAGATGCATTTTTGTCAGTCTGATCAAAAGTGGAAAGTTTGTTCACTTATTGGAGATGTCGAAAAAAGTTGATTGAATTTTTTTTAGAACAATCCAGTTCTTATTTTGTGTCTTTGATTTACTAACGTTTTTTTGCTAATACATGTTATTATATTGTATATTATATTTGATTTAATGTGCCTACAGATCTACTTTGCCAAAGAAGCAAAATAAACAGAGGATATTGCTGGTCACAGTTTAACACAGACGAGTTGATGCTAAACCAGCACTGATGCTGATTACCTCTGTGCTGGATCTGCATCATAAACACCTTTGTTTCTTTGCACAATTGGAGAAAGAAACGGCAAAACAAAACTTTATGAAATGTTTTCTGCTTTTAAAACAAGCCAGCCACAAGCCGTGGCATCAGGGTTTTCTCTTCATCAGAGCGCGCTCCGGCACTGCTCATAAATACAACAAACAGGCTATAGTTTTGATGATTTAGTGTACAACCAACAAACCAACCATTTCTCCATTTGGAGAACTACAGTAAGTAATAGTTCCTATAAAAGATCCATTTTATAAACAGGCTACACAATCTACGAATCAAACAAATCCAATGATTTTCTTGATTTTTGCATAATGTTAACTCTGCACCAAACTGAGGCTTTCATTTCATAGCTTCATTATAAAACATGTATGCAAATGAATGCAATATCATTTGTGAACCACAAAACTGTGATATGCTATAGTAGCCTATACTTTTGCAAAATGTCAACATACTATATGCGCCTTGCCATTGTCTTTCATCACGTGCAGCACACGCACAAAAACCGCGAGTGAGACTAAGAAACTGAAAGCACACAAGCTCTATGGTAAAATCAGATGCTCAAGACATAATCTTTAAACTAATGACTTGTATTAAAAATGTCAACAAAGGTTTGTGTTATAAGAATTACAGCAGAGCATTGATTAAATGCATATTTTCCGTGAAGCAATCAATTTGAGGTAGCCTGCTATTTTATGACATATTTGGAAAAAACAGCATATGCTGTTTTAAAAGGATTCAGTCAGTGTTTTCATTTTGTAATCTACATTTGTAAATTAAGTGAAAAATTATCTAGGGAAGGCCTATTTGTTTAATTCTTTTAGTTTAGTGTATTTGTTTTTATTCTGTTGGAATCATTGCAGCAGCGTAAAGATGTTGCTAATATGTTCTGTATGCAGCTATTCGCTTGTTAAAATATACCACTATTTTAAAATGAAACATTTCATGTGTCAGACACAAAATAGACATGTCTATTCATTTTTTAATTAAATAATAATTTTATATTAGTCTAACCATTTAACGGCTAATATTCGGTTAACGACCGGCGGTTGTCAGTTGGCATTGGAAAGTTCAAGCTTGGTTCAAGTTCAAACAAGACCGGTCTGTACAGAAATTTAAAATATGGACCAATCGCTCACTCACTAATTATCATGTTTAATTCCGCCTCTTTTCGCAGTGCCGTACAACATTCCGCATACTCAAACTCTAGTGTGACCGCGGTATTAGTTTGCTATGAGTGAATGATACACAAAAAAGAAAGCCCTGCCTCTACTCAATATTCCTTTTCAGTTGAAAGTACATCGGCATGCTTCAGGTTCAAGTGAACTTTAATTGTTATAGTTATTGTTTGTTTACCAGCTATATAGTTTTTAACTACATAATAAAATCTATATAGGCTAAATCTGTAAAATCTACACTGCTATTAAAATCTATATAGGCATTAAAAAATAAAAAACTGCAACTAAATGTTGCTATTTTACTACTTTTAAAATGATTTCTGCAAGTTTAATGAAATAAAATTTAATATGATAGCCTTTTTTTAACCAAGTAAAATATAATAATTTAAACAGAACGCAAACATCATGTTCTCTAAATGCTAATTCAAAGGAAACACAAATTTGTACCAATCTCCTTACTTTTTCACACAATACAATTGTTTAAGTTTTCAACAATTGAAAATCAGAGGCAAATAAACTGTTTAATGTCATTGCTATTAAGCGCCATTTTCATGTTTACAGCTTGCATGTTCCTTCCATTAGCCTCTCTTATGCTGAGTTTCCAGCAGGGAAGTTTGCTAAGTGTTACACAGGTGGGGAGATTTCCAGCAGCCTCTGCTGTGATGTTTAGTAATTCCCAGGGTCAGTAAAACCTTACAGAGGGGGGTTTTGAGCCTGGAAATATGGCCTGTGAGTCACCAGCGCCTGTCTTTTCCCACACAGAGAGCGTTGTGTTTGTGCAGAGAGACACAACCACGAGAAGTTGGGCTGCAGCCCGTACTTTTATAGGGAGTGAAGGAGAGGCCAGCCAAGCCAGCAGAGAGGCTTTGAGTGAGGGGCTCTAATGGCTGTGTAAACAAGATTATCGGTAGCTGAGCTCGTTCCAGTAATATGATACCAGTTAACACACACCCTCACGCACATACATACAGAGACTCGACGCAAAAGCTCAGACGTGCATGCGCTGATTTAAATACATACATAAAGCTACAGCGACAGGTCAAGCTTGGTCAGACAACCAGAAATGTGCAGCAAAATGCCGGCGTGTTTTCTGTCACACACCTGTCAGGCTCAGGTCACTGTCTGCCGTCTGTGCGTCTCATGCTGGCAGTCTATCTAGAGCAACAGGTGCCCTTGAAGACTTACATCAGAATGCTAAAAAACAGCACACTTACATTCAGCACTGCAACAGTATTTACCAAAGACTCATACACACAAGAAAACAACAGAAAGATATATAGACAGATGTGGACAGACAGACAGACTGACTGACTGACTAACTGATGACAGAAAGAAATACAGACAGACAGATGGATGGATGGATGGATGGATGGATGGATGGATGGATGGATGGATGGATGGATGGATGGATAGATAGTCAGATAGATAGATAGATAGATAGATAGATAGATAGATAGATAGATAGATAGATAGATAGATAGATAGATAGATAGATAGATAGATAGATAGATAGATAGATAGATAGATAGATAGACAGACAGATGATAGATAGATAGATAGATAGATAGATAGATAGATAGATAGATAGATAGATAGATAGATAGATAGATAGATAGATAGATAGATAGATAGATAGATAGATAGATAGATAGATAGATAGATAGATAGATAGATGACAGAGAGACAAACACAGACAGACGAATGGGCGGACAGACAGATAGACAGACAGACATGGACGGACAGACGGACAGACAGACACGGACGGACGGACAGACAGACAGATGGATAGACAACAGACATACAGATAGATAAGATAGATAGATAGATAGATAGATAGATAGATAGATAGATAGATAGATAGATAGATAGATAGATAGATAGATAGATAGATAGATAGATAGATAGATAGATAGATAGATAGATAGATAGATAGATAGATAGATAGATAGATAGATAGATAGATAGATGACAGAGAGACAAACAAAGACAGACGAATGGGCGGACAGACAGATAAACAGACAGACAAACATGGACGGACAGACGGACAGACAGACACAGACGGACGGACAGACAGACAGATGGATAGACAACAGACATACAGATAGATAGATAGATAGATAGATAGATAGATAGATAGATAGATAGATAGATAGATAGATAGATAGATAGATAGATAGATAGATAGATAGATAGATAGATAGATAGATAGATAGATAGATAGATAGATAGATAGATAGATAGATAGATATTGTACAATATTGTACAAATTGTACAATATAAATTTTCCTCTAAATAAATGGATAGATGGATGGATGGATGGATGGATGGATGGATGGATGGATGGATGGATGGATGGATGGATGGATGGATGGATGGATGGGTACATGGATAGACAGACAGACAGACAGACAGACAGACAGACAGACAGACAGACAGACAGACAGACAGACAGACAGACAGACAGACAGACAGACAGACAGACAGACAGACAGACAGATAGATAGATAGATAGATAGATAGATAGATAGATAGATAGATAGATAGATAGATAGATAGATAGATAGATAGATAGATAGATAGATAGATAGATAGACTGACAGACAGCTGAATCTACAGCTTCAGTTCATAAACCGTAGCCTTGTCATCAAGAGTTTAGGTTTTTCCCCTTCTTTTTTTCTTTATTCCTCCCACGCTCCTTCATTTTCTCTCTCTCCCTCTCTCTCTCTCTCTCTCTCTCTCTCTCTCTCTCTCAAGAACTACACTTTCCAGCTGACAGCACATGTTGAGGCAGCACATTCCACATCATTACTACTTCAGATATTTGTGGCCCAGAGGACCTGTGGTTGGTGGAGGAGCCTCTGACACTGGAGCCGCTCACAGCCAATCAGATTCCTGCTCTGGGAAGCCGTGAGGAAGGTAGTAAATCAATGGCATCTGGTGTCCAGGGCAGAGCTGACACACAGAGACTGCTGCAAACACACAGTCAGATGCCCATTCAGCACTGGAAACTCTTCACATTTACTAAAGACTCTTCTGTCACTTCACACAATGTGGAACATTTTTCCTCTGTTTTGACTATCCCGCTGTTCTTTAGTCTGTTTCATATAATCTCAGACATACTGCGAAAAACATCTGCGATCTGGAATGAAAGAGTGCCAGACAGGCCTCGGGCCCATTTCAGCAGGCAGCTTATGACTGCTGCCACAGGGGCCCGACAGCTGAAGCCCCGTTTCTAGGCATAAACGCACTCATTTATTTAGAAAACTGTAAGGAAGAAGAGCTACGTCAAACCCTCAAACATTACTAAATAGTTTCAACAGAGATCCACTGAGCCTTCATTCTTCCACAGCCAGGCCTAATGCTTCATATCTCCTCTCAAAGACATGTTCCAAGACTCGGGATCAGACACAGCTGAAAACATCTTCTGAGCTGAGGGAAAATTGGATTTGGTTCCTGAAAAAAAAATCTATTATCAGAATTCACCAGTGTTTTTTTATTGCAATATATATGTTGATTTGCATGTCTTCACCCATTAAAACATAGATTAAAACGTGACTTGTTTGTTAGCAAAAAACACTGTAAAAGTATATTACAGTTTTTGTATTTTTCTCGAATTTTTTTTTTTTTAAAAACTGTTTATTAAATAAATGAATATATGCATAGATAGACTGACAGAAAGACAGATAGATAAATAACAGACAGACAGATAAATGACAGACAGAGATAGATAGACAGACAGACAGATAGATAGATAGATAGATAGATAGATAGATAGACAGACAGACAGACAGACAGACAGACAGACAGACAGACAGACAGACAGACAGACAGACAGAAAAATAAATGGATGGATGGATGGATGGATGGATGGATGGATGGATGGATGGATGGACGGATGGATAGAAGATAAACAGAAAGTCAGCTAGAAAGACAGACAAACAGATTAATAGATAAGATAGACATATAGACAGATGGATGGATGGACAGATAGATAGACAGACAGACAGACAGACAGACAGACAAACAGACAGACGATAATAGACAGACAGACAGACAGACGGACGGACTGACGGACGGACGGACGGACAGACGGACGGATGGATGGATGGATGGACGGACGGATGGATTGAAGGTAAACAGAAAGACAGCTAGACAGACAGACAAACAGTTTGATAGATAAGATAGACAGAAAGACGATGATAGACAGACAGACAGACAGACAAACAGACGATGACAGACAGACAGACGATGACAGACAGACAGACAGACAGACAGACAGACAGACAGACGATGACAGACAGACAGACTGACTGACAGATAGATAGATAGATAGATAGACAGACAGACAGACAGACAGACAGACAGAAAAATAAATGGATGGATGGATGGATGGATGGATGGATGGATGGATGGATGGATGGATGGATGGACGGATGGATGGATAGAAGATAAACAGAAAGTCAGCTAGAAAGACAGACAAACAGATTAATAGATAAGATAGACATATAGACAGATGGATGGATGGACAGATAGATAGACAGACAGACAGACAGACAGACAGACAGACAGACAGACAAACAGACAGACGATGATAGACAGACAGACAGACAGACAGACAGACAGACAGACAGACAGACAGACAGACAGACAGAAAGACAGACGGACGGATGGATGGACGGACGGATGGATTGAAGGTAAACAGAAAGACAGCTAGACAGACAGACAAACAGTTTGATAGATAAGATAGACAGAAAGACGATGATAGACAGACAGACAGACAGACAGACAAACAGATGATGACAGACAGACAGACAGACGATGACAGACAGACAGACAGACAGACAGACGATGACAGACAGACAGACTGACTGACAGATAGATAGATAGATAGATAGATAGATAGATAGATAGATAGATAGATAGATAGATAGATAGATAGATAGATAGATAGATAGATAGATAGATAGATAGATAGATAGATAGATAGATAGATAGATAGATAGATAGATAGATAGATAGATAGACAGACAGATAAATGGATGGCTGGATGGCTGGATGGAAGATAAATAGAAAGACAGCTAGACACATTCTAGACACAATTAACTTGACACAATTAGCGTTTCTTATCACAAATCTTATTTTTGTTAGAGTCATCTGACAGCCAGATATGAGGAACATTTTTAATGAACATTCATAAATGTGTTAAGCACTGAAATAGCACCACCTGTTGGTCTTTTTTTATTTATTTATTTTTTATCTTACACCATCAGTCCTCAGCGTCAAAAACATCAGAAGCATTCTAAGGTTATGACCTGAAAGGACAATTTGTCTGCTTCATGAGACCTTTGCATTGATTGACATGTCTGGCTTCCTTCCAGAACTCTATGCAGAGGTCAATTCTTTTAAACAAACATCAGCGGGCCGACTATTTATGCAGAGCGTGAGCAGATAATATATGCTCTCTGTGTATCTGTCAAGCGAGCTGACCTTAGTTAGCTTCAGACAGAATGTGCTAGGGCTGCCTCAGAGCTACAAATCTACCTCCAGTTACCATCTGTTCTCTATTGGCTGATTAGCATTATGAATACTGCAGGCTGGTAGATAAAAGGGCATATTTCTGAAGTTTTACAAGGATCTTGCAGGCCCAGCTCCAGGCATGGGGCCTTGTGAACTTGACTTACCCTCACAGCCCTCCTTAAATCTGTACAGTCCAGCCTGAGAATATATGTTTTTTTTTTATCTTTGCGCAGTGCAGTTATGTTTGGGTTTTTGTAAAGAAGTAGAGAGAGTGAAGTATGAATTTGTAGTTAGGCTTTTAGGCTTTCCACACAACTTTTTACAACGTAAACATTAAAATGTCAATTCATTTTTTAATTAACAGTTGTTATTATTTATTCTCAAAGACTAAACATTTTGTGATGACAATTACCCAAAATTTATTATCAATAAAATAATATTTAAAAAAATTATATAAAATAAAAACGGCAATCATAGTTTATGGTTCAGGTACACAAACAATAGTTGGTAACACTTTACAATAACAGTACATGTTTCAGCCTTCTGCAGGTTTCAGTTAAATTTAAGACTTTAAGATATTTGTAAGACTATTATGAATGAAATTTTAGACTGATAAAGCGCTAAAGGCTAAAGAATTTTTCAAAACCCAACCATCACAGTAGCGTAAAACAGTAGTTGTACCGAGTATCATTTATGTTATCTATTAAATTATCCAATAAATGGTATTTTTTTCACATCAAAGTGAAAACAATCATAGCTGCCATATTGATGTGTCGTTCCAACCTGAAATGATTACATCAAGCCAGTTCAAAGGGCCCTGCAAAATAAAGGATTTCATCTATTTTCCGTTGGCTTAGTCTCTGATTTATCAGAGGTCGCCACAGCAGAATAAACCGCCAACTATTCTAGCATATGTTTCACACAGTGGATACACTTCCAGCTGCAATCCACTACTGGGAAACACCCATACACTCTCTCATTCACACACACACACTCATACATAGGGCCAGACGGAATCTGCGGACATTTTTTGCTATTTCTGCGGAGAATTTTAGTAAAATTCTGCGGAATTTTTTGGGAGTATCCAGCGGAGTATCATAACTAAAACCTTAATATATTAAATAAAAAGTAACAAATTACTGAATAAAAACGGAATAAATTCATATTTACACATTTACTCAAGTAAATAAATAGAATTAATAATGGGCTAAAAATCTCCAGAAATCTGCGAGATTCTGCGGAAAATCTGCGGAATTCTGCGCGCGCAGATTCTGTGTGGGCCTACTTTATACACTTAGGCCAATTTAGTTTATTTAATCCATGTATACTGCAAGTCTTTGACTATGGGGGAAACCGGAGCACCCAGAGGAAACCGGTTGAACATGCAAACTCCACATAGAAATGCCTCCTGGCCCAGTCGGGACTCACATCAGTGACCTTCTTGCTGTGAGGCAACAGTGGTAACCACTGAGCCACCTTGCCACCCATAAAGATTTTCGAAAGGTTTCATTTATAAGCAGCAGTAGGGTTACAAATTAAACGTAATCTGCCTTTAACAACATGCTATAAATCACAGAAACTTTGTCCTAACCCTGGAATATGTATGGCCCTTATAGATCAGATAGTGTTGAATAAGTGTCTTATGTAACTCCGGGCTTTAGTAAGACTCTGAATCTTAATGGATTCCTGCAGGGAACTTTCACTCAGCAGATTCCATGTCTAAACATCAGACAGAATATACGATCGCTTGCACTTCTCATTCTCCTTTCCCTTTGCATTTGGCCCACTCGAGACACAATTACAGCTTCAACCTTTATGCATCTTATTGTGTGGAAGAAAACAACTGCAGCCTCAAACATCACAGAGAACGGTATCTCAGTAAAGCATGACCCATGCATGACTATCACAGTGGAGCGGCGCGTCTCTAATTCTGCAACAAAAGCCCTGTGTAAGATTCCTGTTTAGAAAATATCAAACTTCAGTAAAGCTGTGTATAACAGGATTTGAATGCTTGGTTCTGATTGGCTGATGAACATTCAAAGACGTGCAGCTGTTTCAGATAATCGCACTGCTAAAGTAGCTCCGAGCAGATTTGACCTGCTTTCTGCTATCAGACTAAATTGTGCACTTTCCTTTAATTGTTGCATTGCTGATCCGAGACAGTCACCAATTCATTTTTTTTCACGGTGGTGCATAATGGAGCCCTCTAGAATGTAATACAAATGTGTCCAACATAGGCTCATTCTGAAAATGTACCCTTATAAAAATCTGGAGACCACAAATTATGTAGCCAGAAGTACGTATGGCTGCATTTCATCTTTAAAACATACACTTACGGGGTGATATGACGCCGTGCCTTTTCGCGCTTACCAGCTGACCACTTACCTCCTAATGGATGGCTTTCTTGTTGTTAACAGTTTGACCAGTGGCTTGCAGCATAGGTTGAGGGACTTGAGACGCAGAGAGGAGTTGATCACAACGAGTCCTAGAAAGCAGTTCTAAAAAGCAGTTAAAACAAAAAACAAAATAAACAAGTAAATAACAGGATGAGAAGGTGGTAAAATCTGAAAATGTGGTAAAAATCAGGGGGCTTTTCTTTTTCTTGATTGCGTTTCAAAACTCCTTTGGTTGAGTTTAGGAAGGTGAGTGGGTGCTGGTCAATCTGTGCTTTTCATAACAATATTGGTTAGGTTTAGGGAAGGTGGTGGGAGGATCACTTAGTCAACAGTGGCCTCTGGTAGATTTACGTGAGAAGAGCAGGCACTCGTGTGGAAAATTAGAGATCTGAAAAAGCACACACAGCGGCTTCTGGTGCATTCGCGAAAAAACAAAAACTGCAAAAAAAAACATAGCTCCTGGGATGTATTTGGCGCTCTCCAGAAATGTAGATAGGACTGTTTTCAGAATGAGCCTGGGTTGCAGTCATTGCCTTGATAACGTAAGTGCAATGTAAACACTAAACAGTTATATAGACAATGATCAGATACGTCTGTACATGAGGTTTTTTTTCTGATTTTTGCTTCATTGAATAACAAACAAACAAACAAATAATAAATCAATAAACAAAAGACTTCCCCTAGCCGCAGGCCTGTAGCCAGCCTGGTGAAAGCGGTGGTTGTTTCTCTGAAAAAGTGGACCTTTGTGTAGCTATTACCGTCATTTAATATTCAATTATGAAATTTAAATACAGCATTTTAGTAAGATTTTAAGCACTATTCTAAATTAGCTTGTTGGATGGTCATCATAACCACACTTTTTGACTATTTAGCCAAAACAGTTTGGCAATTGTTTTTAATATGGTCTGCTTTTGGTGCTATTGGTAATTTTTTGCTTCAAGAGTTCAAAAGTAAAATGTTTTCTTAACAATACGTTCGCAAAAGATGACTTGTCTTATGTCAGATTGTATGCTTTCCTGCACCTATGGATGTTGGAAAAAATATTTGTTAGCGTTGGCCAAAACTGATTGGCTGAAGTCACACCAAAGACACACCCAAGAGAGGATTCTGCTTAGTCTTAAAGCCTTTTTGATTGGTTATTTTCACTATGACAAAAACAATGCAGTCAAAATAAGTCAAATGAGGTTATGTACGGGACAAATTCTGGACCTTTGTCAGTGAGGAGTGGGTCTTCCGAAACCACCCGAACCCCCCTCTGGCTACAGGCCTGAGCCAGCTATAGAGTAAGTGGCCGGTAATATAATGGTGATAGTCTACCAGTCTAGCGCGGTTCAGTACTGTCTAAGGGGTTGTTCACAGAAAGAGTTTTTTTCCCATTCCAGAGTACACCGTCTTGCGTTTTTTATAAACAAAGATGCATTCGGTGTAAATGAGCCCTAACTCTGCTTAGAATTGCAGGATTAGAACGGCTTGTGCATCATCCCAGGCTTAGGTGGAAACACAACTGGAACCACACCTGACTGTTCTTCACACAGGAGCAGTTTGAGGACAGAAAATAAACAACATCTGAACAGATGGTGTTGTAACTGTAGTATAAGCAGAACAAGTTCACTGAATTATTCAAAAATACTGCCAACCTGGACTGCTTCGCATCATGGCCACATTATTTCTCAAATCATTCAAAAGCCTGTTGTCAATTATTCTTTACTTAGTGCACCACATGTGCTTTTCCCGTTGGTCTGGAAAGATCCAGAGTTGCTCTCGATAAGGTCACTGAGTTCAGGCTTTACCACAGCACTATCAGCATACAGCAGCAGTGTGCTTCTTTCATGCACAGCGTTAACTCCTGTTTGAAAGACACTCTAATTCTCCTTCTGTCCCACTAGGAAACCCGATTAGACCCCATCTTAACCACTCAGATTGGGATGGGGAGTGCAAGGATCTGCTTGTAATTTATGGCTTTGGCTTCACTGGTGATTTCAGCTCTTTAGAGTGATACAAATGGCAGAGAGCTGCTGATTATGAATGCATAAGGATTAATGGTGGCTATTTAAAGAGACTCTTACGCAGAGCAGAGAAGACTGGGACACGTTTTTCTGTTCTGAAAGGAAGTGGAAAATCCATGGATTATCCCCAGAATGACTGTGCCGTGTTCAGTCAGACTTGGCGTCACGCCACAGTTCCGATATATCAGAGGAGGCATTTTACTCCACTGTGGTTGTTGTATATCGATCAGTCAGCGGTTGCCTGGAAGACACCAGTGGAGGTGAATCAGAATGGATGCAACCAGGGTTATAAATCCTGTCAAAATAGTAATTATCAAAAGTTGTAAGGGCACCATGTAAGCATGGCTTTCGTATTAAAGTTTCAATTTGAGCTTCACATTTTTTAACAACCTTGTGTTCTGTTTCGGCAGATATATATACTGTAGGCTACTTGCTGATTAAAAATGATCCTCTGCTTTATGCAACAGAAAAAAATGGGCCATGCGAATGTAACCTGTTGTAAACAGTTGTGGTTTCTCTGTATTACTCTGCAAACAGGCCTCATTAAGTCGAGGCATTAATGCTCTGCTGTGTGTTCAGAGCTGTGGATCGCTGTGGGATCAGCTCAGGAGAGTTCCTTCCTGTCGACGGGACTTGTTATTGTCACAAGCATCCTCACCAGCTCCTCTCGCTGTGAAGTTCCCTAATTAGTCACCTCACTGCAGCGCTCGTCTCTCCTGATTCACAGTGAGCAGCATACAATACACAAAGCACACACAAAAAAAAGCTATTTTAATGAGGCCGTGTTTTCAGATGTACTAGAGATGCAAATGCAAAAGTCAATTTTGTTTCACAGGTAGCAGGTCACAAATGAAATCACCGATTCTTGAAGGTTGGTATGAAACACAATGCAAACTTGGAAAAAAAATATGTTTATGTAGGAAGCAAAGATTCTGGATTAAACGAGTTCTGAGATATTCCTCTTTTTTTAGATGTTCTGCTTTTTACTTTTTTCTGATGTCGTGTCGTATCTGGGTCCAAGATGTCAGCAGCAGATCATTCTATTTCCAACCCAGTCTCATTCTGAAAACGTATCAGACAGACTGACTGACCGATTGACTGACCCACCCTCCTCCCTCCTACCCTGGTCATGGAACAGATTGGGGTAATGGATCCGGCATGTTACAGAGGTGAAGGGGTGAGGTGGATGGCGCGTTGATGGGGGGAGGGGGGATGTCGTGTAACATGAAGAGCAGGGGGTTGTTGATAACGAAAGTGAAGAGGGTAGGGGAGTCACAGAAGAAAGTGAAAGTGAACAGCGGACGGGGGAGGAGGGCGGTTGAGGAGACGGAGGGGTAAAGTGAGGTGCTGGATCAGATTTCAGAGGTGTCGGATCCGGCTTGTTCCATCACAAATTAAGCCCTGCCCTAAACCCAACCAATAGTGTTTTCAAAAGCAAAAGCACTCGCCTGATTTTTACCACATTTTCAGATTTTACCACATTCTCACTCTGTTATTTACTTGTTTATTTTTTGGCTTCTGTTTTCATCTTCGTCACGACACCAGACAGAGAGGATCCAACTGCAAGTATTTAACGAAAAAAAAATAAAAGAATGTATCAAGGAATACAACTGGATGTTTCGGAGACTAAGTAATGTTCAAAACAAAAGAGAGCCCACTGGCCACAAGACATCAACTGACAAACAGGCTGCGAAGAATCCTGAGGAACAACAGACAGGAACAAGTACAAACAACGGACTGATAACCAGCAGTAACCACAGGCTGAAATATATAGTCTGTGAAACTGGGATCAGCTCGAGGATGATTAAATCAACTGATTCGAAAACACGCCGTCAACACAAAAGGTAAACAAGCACACACCCTCGCACACGACAACACAAAAGGCATGACACATAACATACAGAAAGAACACACAAACCCCTAAACTGTGACAGTCTTACCTGCTTTCTTGAATTGTTCTTTGCTGGATTCAAACCCCATTGTCATATTTAACTCATCTCTGGTCCTCCAACATACATGGCGAGCCACTGGACAAACTGGTAATAGCTGGAAAGCCGTCCACACAGAAGTAATCGGTCAGCTGGTCGGTCTATTCCTGTTGGTTGCAAGTTGGAGCTGCAGTGAATCAAACTTTTTGGTCCAGCACATCCCAATGGACTGAGATCTGGGGAATCTGGAGGCCAAGGAAACAGAATGAAGTCTTCACCATGCTAAGCTAAATGTGCTCCTGCCAGACTCGGAGATTGGCTGAATGTGTTCAAAAAACTGTTTAGTGACTTGTAAAATGAGCCTACTTCCCAGTCTAAAACATTTAATGATTCGTACTCTTCTATGTCACAATATTATTAAATATGATGTCTGCTGCAAATCAAGACTAATGCAGCTAATCATTTAAACATGCTGTCAGTTCTAGATCAGGCTGCTCTGAGGATCAGTGGAAAACAAAACAAGCATATCATGTTGTCTTTAGCCTGCCAGTCAGTCAGTCCTCTCAACAGGGTGAAGCACTATCCACGGGGACGGCTTTACCAGAATTCCGACTGGAGAGGATGTGGGAAGAGTCAGCAGCTGTGAACCCAGTGGCCTTGCCAAGCACTGCTGGCAGGCCAAACCAGATGTGCAACCTAGTAAAAATCATATTGGAGATGATGAGCAGCCAGATGGATGGGTCTATGGGTGAGTAAAGCTGTATCTGAAATCGTATTCCCTCTTAAGTACAGTAGTAAGATGTAATTACTTGGTGAAACTACATTCAGCCATCACCATGTGACCGAACATTGTCAGTTGTATGGCTTCACAGATAGATTGATATCCATTGTATGCACATGTGTAGATTTCACTTATAATAAGTGATTTTGTTATTTAAGTTTAGCAGATTTCCATGTTTTCACCTACTAGTGAAGTATGCAATTTCAGATGCATATGTTGTCTTTGAGGCAAGATGGCAAATTATTCTTCAAAATGACATACTGAATGTTAAATGCTCTCAAAGAGAATTGAGTTCTTGTTGGAAGAGTTACTACAACTAAACTCTTAACACAAATCACAAATGTAAAACAAAATCTATGGGTGCATTTTAAGCTTGGATGAGTATTTTCTTTCTAAAATTTTTAAAAAAGGTGGGGAATATGAATTGGGACTATGTTTTCAGGAAGAATGGTGGCTTGGTGCGCTGCAGAAAATATGTTGTAGAACAACATGTGCTCGCCTTAGCCTGATACAATTTAAAGTATATCATTGAATCCATTTTTTAAAAACCAGGCTATCTGATTTTTTTCTTAATACTGTTGACAGATGTCATGCACCACAGTGAAATTTATGTCATATGTTCTTTAAGTGCCTTATGTAACAGAATTACTGGATTAATTGTTTTACAATTATGTCTAAGGTAGGGTTGTCATGATATCTTTAATCTTACGATACTAGCTGAAATATCACGATACCAAGTACCCAGGTAGCAAAGAATTCTGGCCCAGATTTGGCATAAAAGACGGCACACAATACTTGGGCCAGATATCAAATGTAGTATTGGGCCAAGATGCTAACAATGGATATATGAGCCATGTAAGTTTGGCCTATTTTGACCCACACTTAAAATATGTTTATTCTTTTTTTATTATTTTTGGATAAAGAAAAAAAAGTCTACCAATCTGGTCGATTTGAGTAATAAGCACACCCATAGTGCACCTAAAAAGCAAGGCTTTATGGGTTTATTAATTTCATTGCAGTCATGACACACCAACATATCTGGCCCAGTTCAGGCCCAGTTCAGGGTTATTAAATTGGCTTAGACTTGGCCCAGATAAAGTCCATGTTTGGCTCTTGTCTGGAAGCCAGAATTGGTCCAGCCATGTACCGTAATTATGCGGCATGTGGGCCAAACAACAGCTGGTTGTGTGGGCCAGAAATATTTTGCTATGTGGGTAGTATTGCGATACTGTAATTCAAAACTCAAATTATAAAGAAAAATGTCAGAAATACTATATTTTATGTTATAATAGGCCTGCTTGAATGTAATTCATGATTCCCTTAAGGCCTAAAAGTATTATTTGCACCCCATTTCACTTAAAATGTATTGATTCTTTTCGTTTACTTTGTAGATAACTGACCAACAAAAAATACATTAAAATAAAGACACAAATTATACTGAATGAAATTCGTTACAAAAGAAAAAAAAATTGTTTAAATGCTTCCTGTTGCTATTTTGATCCTTTATCTATTTTTTTAAACATATTCGGCAACATTCAAAGTAATTCAAAATTTAGCTTTACAAGTTGCTTTTTAAATCATATTAACAGGGTCAGAAATGAACAGATTCAGATGTTCGTTTGAACCAAACCATATACAATAGGTTATCATAAAAAGCATGAATTCTACACAGACTATTCAAATAAAATGGTTGATATTTTGGCCTTTACCTCATTATTAGCTAGGCGCCATATTCACTGGAAATCAAAGAAACCTCCAACTATATCCCAATGGCTTGTGGATAGATACCATGCATTTTTTAAAGTTGGAAAAGGTTAGATGCTCTAGAAAAAAACTATTTCTGTAAAAAGTGGCAATGTTTTATAATTTACTTTAACTCTATTAACATCTTGCCTTCCATTCAATAGGTGCACTCTCCCTTTCTTTTTAATCTATTCATTTGCATAGTATTTAATTTTTCTTTTTTAACTATTATTATATTTTACTGTTTAGTTGTAAATATTTACTTTTAACATAGACAATGTATCTGAACATTTGATTGTGTCTGTTGAATGACTGCATCCAGTTGGTCGTAATTTTCTGTACTTTTATTAATCTTGTTTTAATTTTTCTTTTCCCCTTATACTTATTTTTTACAAGTTTTTCCTTTTTTATATATTTTTTTACCTTCTCTTAAAAACAACAACAACAACAAAGATAACGATATGTAACAATTTATACTAAAAAGGTGTTCGTTTTTTTCGCAATAAAAAATGTGAAAATAAAACTGAGTTTATAGATGCAATTTTACGTTGCAGACTTATACTGAAACATTATAAGTCTGTATAAGTATAAGTCAGTACAGCGATGGTTTAGATGCATCGCTGGACAAATACAAAGGTTTATTGCTAGGATTTGCATTGCAGAAAAGTGCAACTAGCAACTAGCCTCAATTAATTTATTATTCAGCATACAAAACTATGTAATTTTAATATATATATATATATATATATATATATATATATATATATATATATATATATATATATATATATATATATATACATACATACATAACATATTGGATGAAATAGTATTCACTATTCTAGTGGTCGGAAGTGACCTGCTCCCTGTGAAGAAAAAAAAAAAACCTTTCTTCAGGCTTCTGCTGTGGCTTGCATACATCACACCACATGTAAGTGTACTTGAAACATTTTTTCTTTTTTTGAATGTGTAAAAAGAGAACAAGACTATCTTGTATTTTCAAATAAACTTATACCATCTCGTAATGTTTGTTTAAAACCATGCCAAAACCTTGCATTATCAGACTTTGTAAGTGTCTGTGAGTGCATGCTAAAGAGCATTTGTCCTAAGACACCCCTTGTGTCTGTTTTCTTCATTTGCTCCGCAAGGATTTGATTACGAGGATCTACCCCCGAGACATTGAGACCTCCGGAGAGACTAGAGCGGGCAACAGAATGACCAAATTAAAAAAACAGACCTTATGCTTATGGATATAACATTTATTTTAAATATGTAAATCATCAGTGAATCATTCTTACCAAGACAATGACATTTCACAGCTGTTTGCCTGAATGGCATGTGATCGTCAGGAAACATTTACTGCTTGTGAGAATGTGGACTGTTACTCTCTATGGAATGTGACTGTAAGTGAACAATGCCAAAAAACATTTGCTTTGCATTTCACAGAACGCACCAGTATGATTGTCAAATTCACCTTGCAGCTTGGTTTCACAGACAAATATCACCACCCAGTGGTTATAAAGAAATGTTCATTTAAATTCGTTCTGCAGAGTTGCATGCATCAACTTTAATATTTTAACACTATATGGAGTGTAATAATGGGCCTTTTCAGTGCTGGTTCCAAAAGTAATTTTCCTATTAATTTGGGGGATTTACTAGAGAGAAAAAAATAATTTGAAAGCTGAATAAGGCATGAACAAAACCAACCAGCCACATAAACAATCACAACTTGAAGCGAAGACATATACAGTGCATCCAGAAAGTATTCATAGCACTTCACTCTTTCCACATTTGTTTATGTTACAGCCTTATTCCTAAACGGATTAAATTTATTTATTTCCTTAAAATTCTACACACAATAGCCTATTATGACATTGTGAAAAAAAGTATTTTTTTTTAATTGTTGCAAATTTATTTAAAAACAAAAACCTGAAAAATCATTTGTACATAAGTGGTCACAGCCTTTGCCGTGAAGCTCTAAATTGAGCTCAGGTACATTCTGTTTCCACTGATCATTCTTGAGATGCTTTAGCAGTTTAATTGGAGTTCGCCAGTGGTCAATTCAGTTGATTGGACATGATTTGAAAACCTGTCTAAGGTCCCAGGGTTGACAGTGCATGTCAAAACACAAACAAAGCATTAGGACAAAGGAAATGTCTGTAGACCTCCGAGACAGGATTGTCTCGAGACACGAGACTAGGGAAAGTTACACAAAAATATCTGCTGTTCTGAAAGTTCCAAAGAACACAGTGGCCTTCATCATATGCAAGTGGAAGATGTTTGGAACCACCAGGACTCTTCCTAAAGCTGGCCAGCAACCTGAGTGATCAGGGGAGAAGAGCCTTACTCAGGGAGGTGATCAATAACCCGATGGACACTCTGTCTGAGCTCCAGCGGTCTTCTGTGGAGAGAGGAGAACCTTACAGAAGGACAACCATCTGTGCAGCAATCCACCAACAAGGCCTGCATGGTAGAGTTGCCAGACTGAAGCCATTCCCTACTAGACATTTTCCAAAAGGCATCTGAAGGACTCTCAGACCATAAGAAGCAAAAGTCCCTGGTCTGATGAGACTTAAATTGAACTCTTTGGAGTGAATGCCAGGTGTTGCTTTTGGAGAAAACCAAGCACCACTCATCACCAGGCTAATACCATCCCTACAGTGAAGCATGTTGGTGGCAGCATCATGCTTTGGGGATGTTTTTCAGCAGCAGGAAATGGAGGACTAGTCAGGATAGAGGGGAATATGAATGCAGCTATTGTTAAAAAATAGGAACAAATTTTTTTATTATTTTTGTCTCTTTTTCTTTATGTCAAACAATTATTTGTATTGGTCATGTAAGGGTCATATATTACCTGAACTTCTCCTGTTGTGTGTGAGATGTTGTGCATACTAATTAGCATTTTTGCAGAAGTAGATGAATGCTGGTCCAAAATTAAATTCAGCTCTGCAGAAACTTCCTGTCTGACGAAAGATGTTAAAACTGACAAAGAGCACAAAAAGTTTTATGCTTTTTTTTTTGTGCAGAGAATTCATAGAAAAAGAGCACTTATGTCTGGGGTGCGGCCAATGAAGGACTGAACAATGAGTGACAAATGACGAATTCCACAAAAACTCTACCTGTTAATATCAGCTGCCTATATATGTTCAAGTCAGGAAAAGAAAGTTGTTGCACACCTCCTTAATGTAACTTCTGCACTGCATTGAGGAAAACAGAATTCTGTGACTCAAATTATTCATTTGTATCCAATAAATTGTTATGTTTTTTGACATTGAAAAAACTCTCCTGATCTTTCTTGAACACGTATGGAATTGAATATTCCAACACTATGTACAGAGACATCCTGAATGAAAACCTGCTTCAGAGTGATTCTGACCTCAGACTGCGACGATGGTTTATCTTCCAGCAGGACAATGAGCCAATGCACACTGCCAAAATATCAATGGAGTGGCTTCACAACAACTCAGTGAATGTCCTTGAGTGGCCTAGCCAGAGCCCAGACCTAAATCCTATTGAACATCTCTGAAGCCATCCAACCTGATAGAGCTTGTGAGGTACTGCAAAAAGGAATGGGCAAAAATTCCCTAAGACAGGTACGTCAAGCTTGTGGCGTCATATTCAAAAAGACTTGAAGCTGTAATTGCTGCCAAAGGTGCATCAACAAAGTATTGAGCAAAGGCTGTGATTACTTATGTACAAGTGATTTTTCAGGTTTTTATTATTAATACATTTCCAACAATTTAAAATTTTTTTTCACATAGTCATTATGGAGTATTGTGTGTAGAATTTTAAGGAAATAAATTAATTTAATCCATTTTGCAATAAGGCTGTAACATTAAAAAATGTGGAAAAAGTGAAGCGCTATGAGTACTTTCCAGATACACTGTATGACCAAATAATTATACTTAACCACTGTAAACAGGGAAAGAACGACAATCCCATGAAGCGCTGCGAAAAATAAAATAAATAAAGATCTTAACCCATTACAAAAACTATTTAAATAAGACAAAAAAAACTAAATCATTTCATCCACAAGCCAGAAAAAAGAAAGTGGTAAATACACTGCTGTTTAGCATCAAACATTATTGTCACAATTTTAAATATATAATTCTATGACATATCAAAACTGATGTGTTTGGCATGGCGAATACTGAAGGGCAGATAATGCGTGTTTCTAAATACCATACTCTGAAAATACCAACTCTGAAAAACATGACACACAAAGACAGTTTTTTTAGAAACCCTGAGAAATGTAGTGAGGCATATATCTGAATTGACAACAGGAGCGGACATTCCGGACAGCAAAGGGATACGCCATGAATGCCGAACTTAATTCCTTGTCTTTGCTGAGATTAATAACAGACTCGTCTGGGCTCTAAAGCTTGAAGTTATGAAAAACTTGTGGATTAAACTGCTGTTTAAAGTCAAACATTCCACTCATCTCCAAGCATGTCTACATAAAAACATGTGTCTTTATATCACTCAGCACGAAACTGACGAACATCTCTAAGAAAATTTGTAATACTTAATGCTGTAAACATTAGCTATGATACATGGGTTATTAGTGCAAATCAGCAGTGCAAACTCTCATGATATATATTCAATCAAATACTGAGAAGCTGTTAAAAAGCTTGACATGAGCAGTTTTCACAGGAAGGTCATCTGGCTCTCGATCTCCTCTGAACTACGATGGTTCCAGCCACAACATCATAAACAGTTCTGTTGTGCTGGAAAAAGAGTAGTGTGATAAAGATTGGGAAGAGGAAAGCGATGGAGAAGTTTTTGTTTAAGGCCCGTACTGTGGAGCTGCAAAGTGGAAGAAAAAAATAAAACGTTTCAATTAAAAGCATTTAGTTTGATTTAATTTTTACCATTTTTACAAACTTAACAAATTGTTTCATGTATAACTCTGGATAGAAGGGAAACAAGCAACAAACATAGTTTCAACATAATTTCTTATTCAGACACTCACCTTTATATACAATAGCTATTAACTTTGTACAAAATCATTTTTTAATCCTAAATTTGGGCCTGGAGATGCCTTGAGATCATTGAGGGCATTGAGCCAAGGTCCTGAAAATTAAGATTCCAAAAAATATTGCCTTTGAACCAGATTCTAAAATCATATTTGCACGTGTGCAAAGAAATATTTTATACTTATTGAGTTACAGGTGACATGTAGAAAAAATATATTTTATTTAACATTTAAACTGTATGTTCTAGGCCAGGCATATCCAAACTCTGTTCTGGAGGGCCGGTGTCCTGCAAAGTTTAGTTAAAACCCCAATCGGACACACCTGGGCTAGCTAATCAAGCTCTTATTAGGCTTTCTAGAAACATCCCTGCAGGTGTGTTGAGGCAAGTTGGAGCTAAAATCTGCAGGACAGCGGTCCTCCAGGACCGAGTTTGGACTCCCCTCTTTTCTATGTAATTGTTTTGATGGAAGAAATCAAGATGGATTTCAAGTTTCAACATTATTTGTTCTTCAGACATTATCATTTGTTTTAAGTTTTTTATTGCATGCAAATGAATAAATTTACTGTTAGTCAAGCTTATGGGACCGACTAAAGACTTTTGTCGACAAAAGAAGAGTGTGTTAGAACAGGGGTTCTCAAAGTGGGGGTCGGGACCCCTCGAGGAGTCGCGGGACAATGAAGGAGGGTCGCCTGGTGATTTAAAAAAATCTATTTATTATTATTAAATCATATAAGAATGACCATATTTTATCCATAACCTACTGAAGAGAAAAATATAGTCGTTTATAATTACTAAATAGTTATAGTAGCTTATAGTTACTATCTCTATTGGATTGCGACCCCAGTGGTAATTACATTATATTAAAGACACAGCAATAGCGTCAGATGCAGCAGATTGATTTTATAACACCAGGTTAAAGTTTCTGGCCCATTTACAGCACTGACATTAAACAAAGAATATACCTGGGTGTTTTGGTGTGTGTGTGACATTGCATGCAAGGTTTCTGTATTCATAACCAGGATATTGGGGGTCGCGAGTCACTGGCATCGTCATATTAGGGGTCGCAGGCTGAAAAGTTTGGAAACCTCTGTGTTAGAAAATGAGATTATAATAGGTTTGCATCTATGGGTGTTTGGCCCAAGTCTTGATCAGTATCCATTGGCAAATAATGCTACAGTGAGGGCTACAGGTCAACAGGTTATCTAACAGACCTACACAAATCTCTGTATAAACTAAATATTGAAGAGGACCTATTTTACCCCTTTTACACAATGTAAGATACGCCTTTGGTGTCTCCAGAATGTGTCTGTAAAGTTTCAGGTCAAAATACCCATCAGATTATTTAATATAGCCTCCAGAATTTGTCCATTTTGGTGTCTGAGTACAGTGTAGCTGTTTTTGTAGCCTGTGGCTTTAAATAAAAATAAGCTGCTTCTCCCAGCCCAACGCTCCCACATGCATGTCGGCTTCACGTTACATCAGATAAACAGCAGTCAGTAATAAAGACAGACATGGATAAAGCTCAAATACAGCTCAGTCAAAAATATCAACTAAGCTTTTTTCATGTATGTGTGTTGGAGTTTATTCAAGCCTTTCGAAAATGATGAGTCACACACAAATGCCAATTGCAGTACACACACATATATATTTGTATTTGCTGACACCATGCGTGGTGTCAGCAAAGTGGTTGTTATAGCAGTTAAGAATTAGATAGCGATTTAACTTTCTTTATTAGAAACATGCTCTGTTTTACAAACGTTTTAAACTTATAAAACTGTGAAAGAAATCACAGAGAGTTGGAAGTGATTTAAAAAAATGTTCTGTTGACGTGTATATATGTTATTATAGAAACATGGCACCTGTCAATCAATTCAGTGGGCGGGGAAAACCGCATTCTTACGTCAAGTTGCAGTGGGGCTCAAAATCACTGGGATTTGGGTCCTATTTTAACATCAGGAAATTTAAAAAAAAGAGGCTTCTTGTGTTTCTATGACTTTAATATGACCGTGGACAAACTATACCTACACACAGTTCTGTCCAAACCGTTTTACAAAAGATGATATATATATATATATATATATATGCATAACTCACGCAGATAAGCTGACAGTGGATGCTGGTACCACCAAAACCCGATTCGGTTGCACCAGGACTGTCGTGTCACATGAGACGACTCGAAGACCCAAAAGAAACTTTCCTGGAGTGGCACCTCCAGCTCCCCAAATACAGATGATCTGCAGAAAAAGACAAAAACAGACTGTATGAGTGCAGGCAAGATGTCTACAATTTATTCAAATCACTTTAGACCACAGAGTTTTCCCTCCAAATACTGTTATTAAGCAACAAGAGTACAAGGATGAAAATGCTGATCAAAAATGTACTGTGAATATATACAAGGTTTGTAATTTTGTTTTTCCAAGATGAAAAAAAAAACATGCTAGAATCTCAAGGAGACTCACTTACTTCATAAACACACACCAGTACTCTGTATGCTAAAGCCACGACCATCATCTTCTGCAGGTCCTCCAATGACGTGTTCTCATCAATCTCTTCCACTATAAACTGCATTATGAATTTGGAAATATCTCTGTTCAGAAGATCAAAGAAGACATTTGAACTGTCATTATACAATACTCTATGCAATATATTTAAAATGCCATGTGTCATTTGCTCAAAATAATGTTAAAGGTGTAGGCCTAATAATGCATAAATAATTACAATCTAATAGAACTGTTTATTATTTAATATATTTTCCTGTGCTCAATAAACATTTCTAATCATTATCAATGTTAAAAACAGATGTTGCTTAAAAATAAAAGCACTTACTGATTTTTCTGTGGTCTTTTGGGCATTTTATTTTAATTGAAATCCTGTCTTAATAAAAGTATTTTCTTTTAAATATATATTCTCAACTCACTTCATTCCACAGAGATGCATGATCCACAACACTATGGTTGCTTTCACACAGAAGAGAATGAAGAAATCGACAGTTTCAGCCAGAAATCTGCGTAGAGGAGAGGGTATAATGTATTCTCTACCTGAAAGGAAAAAGATCATGTTATGAAAGACTACCTATGGATGCACGTTTAATATTTTCACTGTCACAAAAACTGTGCATTCTTAAGTTAGTTTATTTGACTTGATTCTTGCATTAAAACATATAGTAGTACGTGTCATGTAAATTAATGTTGTTCTTTTTAGTCTTTAAGCTTTTTAGTTTCTTGAATCAAATTATTTCACATTGAACACACTGGCCGGGAAATGCCCATTTTAGACTTTTTTATTGTTGTTTAAAATGTTTAAATATACTAGGTACTACTGAATTTAATTAAAGTTACTTATATAGCGCTTTTCACAGTAGTTATTGTTTCAAATCAGCTTTTCAAAAGATGCAAATTATTGTAATATAATCAAAATCAGAAAAGTTGAGTTATTAGTTACCATAACTGTATTAATTGCTAGTAAATACTTTAATTAACTAGTAAGCAATAGCTTTTAACAGTTCAAGTTATTATATATAAGCATAGTTGAGTTGCAGTTACACAGTATGTAGGTGATGTCATTGTTGTACATGTTCAATGAAGTGCATCATCATCTCTTCACAGATCTTGGATAGCACTACTAAAGAACTATAATACTGACACAAATAGCTCCATATTCTGAGCGGGAAAGTGGCATAGAATCACTTGTGATCTTCAGAGCGAACCACAAAAAATTACATTTACTATTAATTTACATTTACAAAACCAAATGAATAATGGTTATAAAAACACAGCATTGTAATATACAAATAAAGTGTGTTCAGTTTCCTGCATATCATTTCACTTCAAATGTTGTCAATGTATCTTCATCATGAGCCACGTGTATTAGTTTTACTTTGCCTCTGCATGTTTTTTTGACACTCAAGGTGTCAGTAGTCATTGACAAGACAGAGTGCATTATAATTTTGGGGTAAACTATCCCTTTAAATTAGGAAATACATAATACCAAAGTGAATACAACTATAGAGACTGTGAAGGAAAATCTACAATTTACACAAAATGTAAATGAATTTTATTAGGTTCTTTATTAACGTGTGTTTTAAGGATTTTTGTTTAAAGCTAACTAGTCTTTCTTCTCAGATGACTGCGTTACTGACAGTTACTCTACCTGCGGGCTGTGCTGCCCCTCTGTCCCCAGTGCTGGATGTGGCGGTGTCTGCTGGACGGATGGCTCCCGGGCTGCTCATTTGGTTGTACCAGGCGGCGATGTCCGCCGGCGTTGTGGGATACACGGATGCAGAGCTGCCCGGTGCCTGGCAACCGAACTGAGGCGGAGGAAAGAGCGGCGCGGACATCAACACCCAGCTCTGCCAGCTCACATATCCGCTGTAGTAGCGCCACATCCACTGCTGCAGCCGCGCGCAGTACTCGTTCGTTGTCATCTTATCATCGTCATTGGCTCCTTCGCCGTTTTTGTCCGCCTCTTTCGCACTGTTCTTCTTTGCCATGTTCACCTCTTAAATAAATCCTATTTTCACTTCCTTCCACTCACTAAAGAGGCTAATCTTCTCAGAGAACGGCCATGACAACTGCTCATTTAAGCTGGAATATACCATTGTACCCGTGGTGCAACGTGCTTGGAGTTGTTTTGTGTTTTTACTTTAATATCTTTGACAAGCGAATGAAACTAAATTTTCATAATTAGTTTTTTGTAGCAAAACGATTGTGCAAACTGGTCACGTAGATTCAAATAAAAAATGCCCGCCATTTGTGCACCCCCGTGTTATTCAATAATGTTGCAGCCTGCAAAGTTTACAAAAAGGTTCATAGCAGAGAAATGAGCTACATTGTTCGTGTTTATTCATTTTGGTTAATTAAACATATCGGATTGATTATTGTTAGTTTGTTAGCTCAGTTCCAGTAAGCTATCGGTTAGTAAATGTTTACTAACACTTTAATGTTAAATTAACCGTAAATAAATTCTCTGTGTTTATGTTAACTAATGCTGTAGTTAAACTTATGTTAAATGAAACCTTTATTGTAAAGTGTTACCATGTTAATAACAATCGGTTATTCAACACAGAAGTCATATAACTATAAACGATTTAAATAATTTTTTTATTTGTAGCTAGTAAAATATTGAAAGTAGATACTATATCCCTGCTGAAAAAGCTTAAACCAGCCTATTTTCTAGCCTGACCAAGACCAGGCTGAAAATGACAGGACACCAGCCTGGAAATGGCCAAAACCCCTCTAAAACCAGACTGGTCAATCAGCTAAAACCAGTCAACCAGCCTAGGCTAGTTTAAGCGTTTTTTTAGCAGGGATGTAATGGTAAAATATTTATACTTACAGAAAAAAGTAATTAACCTGCTAGTGACTTATTACTTTATTTATTTATATTATCAGATTTTTACAATAATTTATAAATATGGGTAAAATGGTGGCTTAGTGGTTAGCACTGTTCTCCTCACAGCAAGAAGGTCGCTCGTTCGAGCCTCTTCTGGGTCAGTTGGCATTTCTGTGTGGAGTTTGCATGTTCTCCCAGTGTTTGCGTGAGTTTTCTCCGGGTGCTCCGATATCCCCCACAATCCAAAGACATGCGGTACAGGTGAATTAAATAAGCTAAATTGGCCGTGTGTATTTGTGTGAATGAGAGTGTATGGGTGTTTCCCAGTACTGGGTTTCAGCTAGAAGGGCATGCTGGATAAGTTTGTGGTTCATTTTGCTTAGGCGACCCCTTACGAATAAAGTAATTAAGCCGAAAATGAATGAATAAAGGCATTGAATAAAATAAGTGTTATAATAGCCTACGTAATGGTAAAATAATTTTTTTACAGAAAAAATGGTAGTGCTGGAGACTTAAGGCTGCTTTATTTTTATTCTATCTATCTATCTATCTATCTATCTATCTATCTATCTATCTATCTATCTATCTATCTATCTATCTATCTATCTATCTGATTTTTTATATTTACATAAATATAATGTTGACAAATAGGCCTACTATATTTTCGTGTTTTGAAGAAAAGTTTTATTAATGAGCACATAAATTAAATGTTCTTCTTAATAAAAAATCCACACGTTATTAACCCCAGAAAACATTCATTTAACAATTTTAGAATGTTTTTGGGTGTTAATAACGTGTGGATTCATTATAAAGATGGCGAGCTAAGCACATGTAGTTTTCTCTGCTCTATATTTTTGATTTATTGACCAAGATTCTATATTGTATCATCCCGATTACAGTTTTATTGTTGACTCGTTTAAGTAGATTGAAATTCTTTCAACAAAATAAAGCTCTACACAACCCCCCAACCCCAAAAAAGAAAGTTAGTCATCTTTGTTTAAATTCATTACCACTAGATGGCGACAGTGTCTTTTACATGATTTAGAATTTGCAGTGAAAATGAACTGATTTATTCTCAATATTTTCTGCATTTTAACATGTATGTCAACATAAATTTAATGACACATACTCCTAAACATAACACTTTTTTTATCAAGAAGCACTGAGAAGGAATGAACTGTATAAACTCTATGTACTTAAATTCAGTTTTAGCAAATACATAAAACTGAGATTTACTATGCTGATTTAGACATCAGCATATCAATGTGAAGCTATAAGGTAATAAACGTTTCACTAAATATCAACCAGAATCAACGCTTGTTTTACCCCTACGCTTGTTATGGCGGCCAGCTGTTAAGAGACAGTGATGTATTAAAGTCTCATTCTCTGCTGGGTGTGTATTTGCTGACTGGGCTGCCCTGGGCCTGTGAGTAAGGTCTGGCCGGCCTATAGTGACTGTGCTGGGCCCTGAATGGAGGCCTCCAGGCGGAACAGAATCGGGCCATGTGAGGATGATCATCTCTGACAGGACGTGAGGTGACTTGCGCAGAAATAATCAGGGCCAAATAAAAGCTGTGTCTAGCAAACGCTGACCTGCATGGAAGCTGCCACTGGTGCAGGATTAAAGGCGAGGTGTGTGAGTGTGTGATTGGGTTTGCGGTTGATACACATGTAATCATATAGCATCTGCACAAAAAAAAATAAAAAAATCAATCAACAGGGGGTAAAGTGGTCAAAATGTAGTCACATTACAAATGCTGATCAAACTTACTGTCATAAAAAATTGTGTCAAGAGTTGTTGCAACGTCTGTTTAGGGAGGCTAAATAATAATAAATAAATAAATACTTTTGTCTTTTATAATTTGTTTTGTTTTTTGTCATCATTTATTTTAAACTATATATATATATATATATATATAACCCCGATATATATATATATCAATACAGCCATATTGCACTGCTACGAGTGTGATATTATGTTTATACAACAGTTCGATGGCATAATCGTGTATATAAAAAAAAGAAAATCAAACACGAAGACATTTGTCTCTGAAAGTCAGAACCGCAGAAACAGTCCAAAACGGGTGATTTTGCTCACATTTGAAATGTATAAGGCTGAACGGCATGAAATGTCATCAGTCTACAGAGATTTCCCAGTATTTCACTGTTGCCAATCAGGAGATCACAATAATTAACCCCGAAAAAGCCAAAGTAGAGCAAAAACACTACAAGATTACTGCTGTGCTTGTGATAAGGAAAAACTAAACACATGTAGGCATTTCTTCTTTCTTTCTGTTTACTGAACGAGTCTGCAGTAACAAAAGCAGGAGACCAAAAAGTGACTCAGGGTTATATAAAGTGTAGCCAACACTAAATACATATATTCCTGACATCTGAGTCCCATCTCACACTCAACACACTACAATTACTATGGTATAAATACAGCACTACATACAGCAGTAACATACGAGAGAGATGGACTTATGCTGCATTCACACCAGATGCGGAAGGAGCGTCAGTCTACATGCAAATGAGGCGGCTCAAATTACAAGATTAGTGCCAATGAAGTGGCGCAAGTTGAGCGATTGACTCACTCGGGTTGGAAAATTTAACCTTCAGTGCACATTTGCGCCGCGTTAACCAATCAGGAGCTTGCTTTTGTAGGAGCGTGATTACGATGTAGCACCTGTTGTTGGAGTCCCAGGGGAAAAAACCTCCTGCCGACACTGGACAACAGTCCATTAAACTGGGCTCAGCTTAGTCGAAGGCACTGCTTAAAAGCTTCCATCATCCAGGTATAGTTTCTGTTGGAGTTTATGAGCTCTCAGAGCTGGTGCACCTTAGAATGGATCTAGTGGACTCAGACACGGCTCCAAACGAATCAACACTGTTTTTCAGTCTTCCTACAGCACATAAACACAGCTATTCTTGTAATAAAACCAACGTTAGTCATTTAGCAAAGAAGCTAGAGTCACCAGGCAGACAGAAGCTCTGCCCATGATGCGAATCAGCCTCTATTGTCAAGTGAAATTGACATGCGAATAAAGAGAATAAACTAAAAACTAAAAGTAAACTAAAAATGTTCACATGTCTATTTACAGGCAAATAGTGTGAATTATCTGCGCGTTTCATGTATGAAACAGCATAAAAATCTCACTTGCCAGTTTAGTAATGATTTGGCTGTACGAGTGCTGTTATTACGGAAATATCGCACAGCTATCAGCCAATCAGATTCGAGAACCAGACAGAACTGTTTTATAAATACTTTTAAATAAACCGAAACACAAAGCAAAGAAAAACAAAACAAACAAACAAAAAAACTACATAAACAAATGTATTTAGAAAACAAGTTTAATTTATTTGTTTGGTGTTTTGTTTAGTTATTTATTTGAAAAAAATGTCATGTTTTATTTATATTTGTTTTGAGTACAAAACTTCAGAAATTCCACGTTTTTGTTTTGCTTCCAAACATTTTTTTTGTTTTGTGTTTTTTGAATATACACACATTTTATGATGATTTCTTTTCATGTCCTTTTCTAACTTGAAAACACAGTGTTTATTTGTGTTTCATTTAAAAGCACTTGTCTTTCAATTATTATGACTCCAAAGTATGTCATGATATTTCTTCTACTATTATTTAACAAAAAAAAAAGAAGAAAGAAAGAAAAAGAAGAAGGCTAACTAAGAAGGAGGTAAAAGAGCACTGGATCATATTTTTTTGACTCTGTTTATGTCATAACATCTGAAAAATGAAATCACCAGAGGTTCAGATGTTCAAAGCACAAATGCTGATCAAACTTACTGTCATGCTTGAACTTTGTGACTATAGTGATTGTGTCAAGACAGTCTGTGCAACATCTGTTCAGGGAGGATGGATGCAATAATTGACTCAAAAGCTGACCTTTGTGTCATAAATGTTAAAGCAATAATTAAGAAAAAAAAAAAAGACTCACTGTTTAATCCCCCTCAGGTGATTCCAAACCATTATGAGTTTCTTTTTCTGTTCAACACAAAACAAGATATTTTGAAGAATGTTAGAAAATAATAGCCACCCATAGGAAAAAAATATATATAATGAAAGTCAATAATTACTGGTTTCCAACATTTTACAAAATATCTTCTGTAGAGTTCAACAGAAAAAAACAGGGAGGGAGAGTAAATGTAAATGACTGAATTTTCATTTTTGAGTAAACTGTCCCTTAAACAAATGATCAGCACATTTACATTTGCTTAGTCATGTTGGGGTTGAAACCTTTATCATGACTTTCCTGCATGTGATAACAGCACAAACCGCCTCAGACCTCTGAGTGACTTCTTTTGATTTATAATTGGGTAAAAAACACAAACTTTGTTGTATTAGTGTTTGTGCATGTTGATAAAAACATTTTATCCATACAAATAAGAGTGAATGTGTTTAAAATATATTTTTCTTCTGGAAAAATTCTAATTTGTTTTATTTTGGCTAGAATGAAAGCAGTTTTTAATATTTTTAAAACCATTTTAAGGTCAGTGTTATTAGGCCTAATTATTATGTATACTATACTATAATTATTATAATAACTATAATTATTATTACTATAATAATTATGTGTTAATGTCACTTTTAAGCAGAATAGCACCCTTGAAAAATATCTAGTAAAATATTATACTGTCATCATGGAAAAGATAAAGAAATCAGTTATTAGAAATTAGTTATTAAATGCATTAACCTTAGAAATGTGTTGAAAAAATATTTTCTCAATTAAACAGAAATTAAGGAACAAATATAAATGAATTAAAATTTAATATGAAGGCTATATTCTAACAAAACTGTATATATGTTGCTTTTGATAGCTTAAAAAAAGGTTACGAGCTCAATTATTGGTATGAATTGACTTTGACATTAATAATCTTTAAATTATTTCAAGTATAAAAGTTTGTTTTGTTTTGAGACCTTCTATAACCAGCAGTGACGCATCTTTGCTTTGCTGAGTTAGTTTCTTTTAATCTCATATCTTTCCAAACTCTTACTGTTTGTGTCCAAGTCTGCTTAATTCAGTGCTGATGTTGAGAATGCCATAAAAGAAAATGATCTTTACAACAAATGGACTGAATGCTGATGCAGAAAGCAGGAAATCATGTGATGTCAACACACTTACACAGATTTAACCTCAGACACAAGATTGTGAAAGTCATTTACAGAAGAAATGTCTTCAGTATTTAAAATGATTGTGTCAAACTATGTCCCAAATAAATATAAGTGGATAGTGGGTGGTAGTGGGTCATAGTTTATAGCACGCCACTGTAAAATAATCAATTGCTTCAATTCTAAGTTGAACCAAAGTGCTTTTGCAAATTATTTGATTTTCCCTTACATTAAATTGAGTCCAAGCAATAAGCTACAGTAAATTTGATATGATTTAAAATATGAAGTCAAATAATGGTTTCATTTAAAAGCTACAATAATGTAGATATTTATATATATTTCAATGTTAGATTTTTACAATATCATGCAGTCCTAACTTGTTTGTTCAGCATTTTGGTTTGTATTTAATTTAAAAAACAAAACACTATTTATTTATGCTGTATTTGTTGATTTGTGTTGCTTTGAAAAGTTAAAAAAAATTAAATAAAATTATTTATTCTTTTGTATGTATGTCTATTTTTTATTATATTTTTTCACTGACGGAAAGAAAATCTCCATACAATAAAACAACAGACATTACAGTTTCCTTCTTTCTGTTTTTGTTTTAACAACCCAACCCCCATCCCCAAGACCTGAACATCCCAAAGCAGCTTAACAAAATAAATAAGGCCGAATACAATAATTACATAGTTCCGAGTCATGCATGTCGTTTTGTTATTTTTTTTAAGTAGTACAAATATTCAATTTTATTTGTTCATGTGTCTATATTTAGAATATATTTAAGAATTAAAAAAAATCATGATGTATTTGTGTTTTTTTACTTATAGTCTTTCAATAATGACTCGAAATCTACACACACACACATAGCAATAATATATAAAACTAGGCTAATAAGGTTGCTTGAGGAAGTAAAATAACTATAATATTTAATATAACAATTTTAAGAATGTTAAAATATGATTTTCCCATTTGTAATTGCTTGAAAAAATTGGATTTGTGCCAACAAAGATAACATCCTTCTTACACTGATTACACGACAAATAAATAATCTCTTTTGACATCCACTCATATATCAAAAATAGGAAAACTAAACTAAAAAAGCAGAGTTCCTCTTTTGTTTCCGTAAACGTGATCTGCTTACGTATTTCTCTACCTTTAGCTGAGAAAAAAGAGAGCGCAAATCCCTTTTCTCAAGATTTGTAGCTCTGTGTTGACACCGAGACCCCATTAAGTGAATTATGTCAGCTTCCTTACTTTTGAGAGGGGCTCGGGCGTCATGTGGTCAGGGCTCATATATACCTCCCTCCACCTCCCATTCACAGCACCTATATGTGTCCCCCTCCGTATGATCACATGAGCCACTTCCCCCTCGGCCTTTCTAGATCAAAAGTGGGAAAAGAAATAAAGCATTCCACAACATCTGACCCATTGAAAATGTTTGTTTGCAATATACATGCAGCTGTGGGCAGACAAAGCACAAAACAAGCAGCCTGCACTTCAAAGTCGCTTTGTGTTCCGCATATAGAAAATCTGTTTGAATTATGGGCTAAATTTGTCATTCTTGAAACACCATTGATCTGTGACTACATGCATTTCAATACAATGTTTTTGTAATCTTTTTAGATAAATCTCAATCTTTGAGGTTGCAGGGGTTAAACATACAGGTTTAGCAATACATCGATATGGACTGATATGCCAATCAATTCATTAGCATCATTATTAATCGATTATTTCCATAAAGTATTGATACCTCCATACAATTTTTCAGTGTTGGGGAAAGTTACTTTTGAAAGTAATGCATTATAATATTGAGTTACACCCTAAAAAAGTTGTGTTACTTATTTGTATTTATTTATAGAAATTGATGCGTTACATTACTTTTCATTTATTTACTTACTTACTTTTTCTTCTTTTTTAATAGAGAAGCTAATTAACAGCACACTCTATGACCTTTACTAGAAATATACAGTGAATATGCAGGTTTATCAATACATCAATATGGATTGTTACTGTATATCAATCGATTCACTAGCAATATTATTTTTGTTAATTGTTTCCATAAAGTATTGATACCTCTATAACAGTTTTTCAGTGTTTGGGAAAGTTATTTTTGAAAGTAATGCATTACAATATTGAGTTACTCCCCGAAAAAGTAACTAGTTGCGTTATTTAGTTACTTTTTAGGAAAAGTTATCTATTTTCTTACTTTTGAGTTACTTTTGCAATACTTTTACTTACTTTTCTTCTTCTTTTTTTATAGAGAAGCTCTGCAATTAACAGCACACTGCATAACCATTAATAAAAATATACAGTAAATATACAGGTTTAACAATATACATCAATATGGATTGGTATATCAATCAATTCACTAGCAATTTTATTAATCAGATATTTCCATAAAGTATTGAGATACAGAACAGAAAAACAGAACACCAACACTGTCTTTTAACTATATAAGCTCTGCAATTAACAACACACTCAGCCCCGTTTACTTTTCTCCATGCATTAACAATGATGAGAATACTTCTAGTGCAGAAATGTAAGGCTCTGCCATCGTGGTTTCTGTTTGTTTCTGCAGGGCAAAAATTCTCTCACTGAGTCGATGATTCAACGTTTATTTTAATTCAGCAATTTATTTTTTAAAAGCAAATTAATTCTGCTAAAAAGTAACTCGCACTACATTTTTTAGAAAGTAATTCAAATATTATCATTTAATTTTTTCAGTAATGTGTTACTTTACTTGTTTCTTAAAAAAGTAATAATATTACGTAACTTGTAATGCATTACTCCAACACTGCAATTTTTCAGTCGCAACAACAAAGCAGCTTTTGCAGCCAATTTACAGTAATAACAGCCTGATCTCACCATGAAATGTTTTATTTCAGTGGGTAATTTATACAAGTTCAAACTAATTCAGGTGTACGAAAATGTATGATTTTAAAAAGAGGAGTAGCACCAAACCCGACCTCTAAGCCCAACCGTCATTGGGGGATAAGCAAATTGAACTAAATTGTGTGAATGAGATTATACAAATTCATACTAATTAATTAGCTACTAAATCAAAAACTTATGAATTGCAGTGAGATAGAGTTGATATTACTCATTTAAAGTCTGAGGTAATTTAAAATTTACACTGTTTATTTCACTAGCGCTTATTATTATTTAGATGAACAATTAACCACGGAAGTTAATTAGCAAAAAAAAAAACGTTTGTTTTGGTTATCAAGCAAAGTCTGACCATTTGCTTTCGTGTGTGAAGTGGTGGCCCTTCTCTGATGAAATGAGTTTGTTGCTTCAGCACAACATCCCTAACCATGCCCCTCTTACTGTTAGTTTGCTATGATGGAATGATGCACAAAAAGAAGACCCGCCTCCTACCTAATATTCCTGAACAACATATCGAAACAAAAGTCTCAGCAACTTCTGGTTTATTCTGACTTTAAGAATAATTTATTATTTATTTTTGACTTGATGACTCTATTATTATTTTTTATATTATTTTTAAAAAGTGTATTTTTTGTTGTAAATGCAATTTTCACACAGATCAATTTAGTGTTTATTTTATATACATTTGAAGTCAGAATTTTTAGTCCTCCTTTGAATTTTTTTTAATTCTTTTTAAATACTTCTCAAATGATGTTAAACAGATCAAGAAACATTTCACAGTATGTCTGATAATATTTTTTTTCTGGATAAAGTCTTATTTGTTTTATTTTGGCTAGAATAAAAGCAGTTTAAAAAATTTTAAAAGCCATTTTAAGGTCAAAATTATTAGTCCCTTTAAGCTAATTTTTTTTAAATAGTCTACAGAACAAACCATCGTTATAAAATAACCTGCCTAATTACCCTAACCTGCCTAGTTAACCTAATTAACCTAGTTAAGCCTTTTCAATGTCACTTTAAGCTGTATAAATGTGTCTTGATAAATATCTAGTCAAATATTATTTACTGTCATCATGGAAAAGATTAAATAAATCAGTGATTAGAAATGAATTATTAAAACTATTATGTTTAGAAATGTGTTGAAAAAATCTTCTCTCTATTAAACAGAAATTGGGCAAAAAATTCACACAAAAGTCAATAATTCAGGGGGGCCAATAATCCTGTCTTCAACTGTACATTTGAGTTCATAAAAAGGTCACTGGTTCTGTAAAATAGGCACATTTCTTAAAACTGATTCATGGATCAATATTCCACTGAATCAAATTAAATTGGAATTGTATCCCAGAATTTTAATCAATTTTGCTGCCTAAGAGTATCAACATCATATCATATCATATCATGATGAGATACCGGATATACACCCCTAGTACTACTGTGGTTTCTTTACAAGCTGTAAAAAAAAAAAAAAAGGGTGGTGAATGACTTCAAAGAAGCTTTGTGTTCCACAAATAGAAAACGCTTTTGTAATGGGGCTAAATTTGTCATTCTTGAAATGCCACTGACTCGAGGTGTGACTATCTCAGTGAACTTCACCTAAATTACCCCAAAATCCTTTTTGGTGTTTCCAATAAATCTCAATCTTCTAGGTTGCAGGGGTTAAACACAAGTACGACCGTAAGTGGTTTGTTTACAAGCACTAAGAAGAAAAGGTTGGTGAATGACTTATTGCTTCCCTTTCCTCTGAGCTATGATAGAGCCGTGTTATCTCCCCCCTGCAGCGTGTGGAAGTACGTGTTTGAAAGTCATTAAAGGGTGTTCACGGAGCTATTGTTCTCTAGACCTAGGCTCTTAAAAATAAAAACACATAGATATATCTTCTTTGAATAAAACTGGATTAAACGCATTACCTATGACGCTCATACGTCAAATCCTCTCGCTCCTCTCCAGCAGGAAAGAAGCACTTTTTCATCGCTTGACATGTATTGAAATTGATCAGCTGAAAACAAAAAAAGCTGACGGAAAGAGTTTGGAGAACTTTGTTCATTCAGGACATAACAGGCTTCTCACTGACAGCCTTATAATGTTGTAGGATCTGTGTGGTTCGGCCTACAAATAGAGTTCAAATTTAAAGGGACAGTTCACACAAGATAAAAATGTACTCTTTGTTTACTCAGCCTTAAGTGGTTCCAAACTAACATGAGTTTCTTTTTTCCAGCTGAGCACCAAAAAATATATATTTGGAGGTATGTTGGAAACTTCTATAGTAGGAAAAAACAAATACTACAGAAGTCCTTGGATACTAGTTTCCAACACTCTTCAAAATATCTTTTGTGTTCAACAGAAGAATTTACCAGGGGCCTCATGTATCAACACTGCGTACGCACAAAAACTTTGCGTACGCCAGGTTTCACGCTCAGAATCGCTCACGTTTGGATTTACTAACAATGAACTGAACGTGGGAATGTGCGCAGCTTCACGGCAGGTTTCTGGCTGGCGTACTCACATTTTTTGTGCGTGTCTGTTTTATTTCCATTGGCGACTCCTAGAGGCAGTTGTATTAAATTCCTCTCTACAAAGTGTCTGAGCCTTGCAATGGCAGCTGTATGAGACGGGTTCATCTAGTAGGTATGTAAGGTTTCCATACCATACATTTGACCAGCTAAACATTAAAGCACAATTTGCAGCGGTCGCCTGTTTTCCCAATGTAATCTGAGCTATCTACCGCACGCACATTGTTATAAAGACACTATCTGAAGATGAATTTGCATGCGTGAATAAGAAACATTTCCATTCAATAAATGTGCAAATAAAATATGATGCACAAACTTATTAATGATTCCTACTTGTCTTTCTCGTGATAAATAGTGGGCAAAATCTGATATGTAGCGGGAAAAAAAAGAAGAAAGAGTTCATCAGACGCTGGATTCGAGCCGAGTTTATGCTCGAACGTGTCAGTACTGCAACATTTTACAGATATAAACCACACTATTTCCTTTTTTAATGCACTCAGTGCGATGTTCAGACCCAACTGTGTTAACCGCATCAGCTAAACTCTCCCACTCTGATTTTTTCTTTTGTTGTTAATTCCGGAGAACAAACTTGCAAATAACACCGCTTTTCTCCGGTCTACCTCCGAAAGCAGCACCTCCAATTCACATTTTGTTCAAAGTTTCTCTTTTTGCTTGATTTTGCCATTGCTTTTTCGTTGGGTTTTGCCATTAGCATAGTCATTAGCATATTCATACGGGGGAGGAGGCAGGGAGGGGTTTTGTGCTCGTGCATGTTGCGCTCAGTTTCACGTTCATTCGGATGTACAAAAGAATATGCGTGAGATTCGGCGTACGGTGTTTCATACATCTAAAATTTTTTCTGCGTACGCACATTTACAGCTTTGTGCGTACGCAATGTTTTAGTAAGATTTCCACGCAAGTCTTCGTACATGAGGCCCCAGGTTTGTGACAAGGGAACAGTGCGTAACAGATTTTGGGTGAACTGTCCCTTTAAACCTCATTATACATTTAAAATCTGCCTTTAGACCCAAAGATGCATTAATTTAACAAACGGTGATGAATTTAATGTTATATAAAAGGAAATACACTGCATCTGATCAACCGTTTTTCATTAAGGAGTACATTTTTAAAGCTTTTTTTATTGTTGTCATGCTTTTCCAATGATTGTCACAGAATCGACAGGCTCCTCCCTCATGATCACTCTCCTCTACTGCTACACATACACAAGTTTGTTTTTGGGAATTGTGGCTACACAATGTTAGGCATAATGTTTATTAAACTGCACACTTTCAAATGTTCACACTTAAATAATGCTTGACTATTTTAGCAGGTTTGGCATGCTGTTCCAGGAGAGAGCTCGGAGATAGATGAGCCCAAGGCTCCCGCCTGGTCAATGAGCATTTAGGAGGAATACGAGATCAGGTAGTTCTCGATAACTTCCCAAGAATAGACCGCCAACTGTGACTTTAACTGTGACTTTAACTGTGACTCAGGGGTGGGCAAACTCGGGCCTGGAGGGCCGGTGACCTGCACAGTTTAGCTCCAACTCTGATCAAACACACTTGTTTATAGATTTCTAGTGATCTTGAAGACACTGATTAGTGTGTGTTTGATTAGTGTTGGAGCTAAACTATGCAGGACACCGGCTCTCCAGGACCGAGTTTGCCCACCCCTGCTTTAACTTGCGTTAGCCTACATGTCTTTAGTCTGTGGGAGAAAACCGGGGGACTCGGGGGAAACCCACGTGAACACGGGAAGAATATGTAAACTGCATTCCATCCTATCACATGCTTCTTTTGAAATTAGTTTGTAAAACTTCACTTATTTACCATTGCCCTACACCAACCATACATGTTACCTTCCCCTAAAAGGAAACTTTCTCTTTTATGTTCTCAAAAATACTTATTCTGTTTGGTTTATAAGCCTTTTGAAAAATGTGGACTGCGCAATGTACTCAAAAGAAAGGCCAGACAGAATCTGCGGACAATTTTTTGCTATACTGTATCTGCAGAGAAGTTTGTAAAAAAAATTCTGCAGAATTATGCGGAATGATTTAGAGAGAATCATTATTAAAACCTTGATATATGAAATAAAAAATAAAACCTTTTCAACTTGTATTTAATGTTTACAATGCATATCCAATAAGATCCACTTATTTGGTTAACAAAGCAAGTCTCTCTGTAGAAGCAAGTCTCAACTGTTGTAAATAAATCTGGTGAGCATTTTCATATTAGTCAATAATATTACCGAAAGTAATTTTTAAACTGAATAAATATAAATTTACACACATTTACATATTTCTTACTCATAAATCACAATTTACTTATAACAGTCAAACACAGTTTATTATACAAATCTTTGACTTCATATGACAAAAAAATGCACAAGCAGAGCCGGCCCTCCCTAAAAGCGAACCAAGCGGCTGCTTAGGGCCTCGCTGCCAATAGGGGCCCCTACAAACTCCGGCAGAGTATAAAATGTAGCATTTTCACTTTTGGCCAATTATTGTTCACTGTTGTTTCATTGCAGGGTTTTTGTTTATGGAATTTCTCAACCTAAACTGTTTTATAGAATCTTCAATCTGTTTGCTAATTTAATAGAAAATGTTTTAAACAATCTAGAGGGACGCAAAAGTAGCAATGTCTGATCCCTTCATCAAAGATTGTTTAATTCTTAATTTTTGAAGCTGCTAGTTGACAAGAACAGTGCTGTTTTAAAATGTTCAAATCATTCAGACAGTTTTTAAGTAATTGAAATGTGACACATCTTTAAGCTTTACTTTTAAGTTTTATTCAGTGGGTAGCACGATTGCCTCACAGCAAGAAGGTTGCAGGTTCAAGCTTTGGTTGGGTCAGTTGGCATTTCTGTGTGGAGTTTTTCATGTTCTCCTCAGGTTTGCATGGGTTTCATCCGGCCGATTTTCCCCACAATCCAAAGACATCCGGTACAGGTGAATTGAAAAAGCTAAATTGGCTGTATGTGTATTTCCCAGTGTTGCGTTGTGGCTGTAAGAGCATCCGCTGCATAAAACATATGCTGGATAAGTTGGTGGTTCATTTAGCTGTGGCAAAAAGAAAAAAAGAAAAAAAGAAAAAGAAAGTTAATTAACAAATGATTGTATTTAATAAGCAATAAAACCACTATGGGCTGGTTTGCAATGGCAGTACTCCACTATTCAAAGCAAGGTAGAGCCCCAAAATTCTTCTTCTTAGGGCCCCTGAATGTATAGCGCTGACCCTGTGCGTGCATACACACAAACAAACAAACACACACACACACACACCTTATCTGGTCTTGTCTCTGAACAGACACTTTACCCACTATACTTTTAAAATCCATTCCGTACCAGATACGTGTAATGTGGCATGTTCAAAAAATACGGGTTCTGGGAATGAGCTTTACCTCCTACAGGCCCATTCTCTTATCTGAGCCGATGTTCCTCAAACTATATCTAACAGGAATTCTAAACAGAATTCCAAAGATCTCCCTGCCGGGTTTATCTCTTCCCAAATGGGAAGATTCACAGTGTTGCTGAAAACTGGGGCTGAACAGCAGTATTCAACCTAAAACACAAGTTTCCATTACATTTATATGATTGCTTCTACAATTGCTGATGCATGTTGCATTTCAGAGAGTTAAGAAAAACAAACAGTTCACTAAAAAAATTTTCCGGCATCTTATTGAAAACATATTTGATTTTTAGTAATTCTATGAAGAACACAAAAGACTAATAACGGATTTTCTAGTAACGCTTTACAATAAGGTTGCATAGGTTAATGTTATTTAATGCCTTTACTATAAACAAACAATAAACAATATATTTACAGTATTTGTTCATGTGGTTAGTAAATGTTAGTTCATATTAACTTACGGTGCATTAACTAATATTAACAGGCATGAATTTGGATTTTAATAAGGTATAGTAAAGGTTGAACTATATTAATAAATGCTATACAAGTACTGTTCATATTTAGTTAATGTTAGTAAATACATTAACCATTCATTTTCCTTTGGCTTGGTTCCTTATTTATCAGAGGTCGCCACAGTGGAATGAACCGCCAACTATTCCAGCATATGTTTTATGCAGTGGATGCCATTCCAGCGAACTTCTGGCTGTGAGGCGACAATGCTAACCACTGAGCCAACTTGCTGCCTACATTAACTAATGAAACCTTATTGAAAACTGTGAATGTTTTTAACGTATTATTAGTCAAATCTGTCACATTAGAACCAAGGGACTGACCATAACAAAACTGAATAATTGTACTATTTTGACTATTCTGAGTTGTACTTTTATCCAAAACTCCCTTTTACTAGCATAAATGCTAAGAAAACAGTACATGGCGCTGACAAAATTACCAATTTAAAATACTTCTTTGGTTTGAGAACTTTTTAGATGAAAATATTAGATATACAGTAGTGGTCCCCAACCTTTTATCACAGCAGACCGGTCAACGATTGGCAATGGGCTCTATGCACAACTAAAGTTTTAAAGCCAATGATAAACTTCCTGTGAAATTTTAATGCGACTATTTTCAATTTCACAAAGTTGTTTTTACAGCATCGATGTTGTAATGTAATTACTGTACAATCAGTTATATAGACTTAAGAATTCATTTAGATGTTCAAGAGTAAAACAAGATGAAAGACCTTTGTAAGTGCTAGCGCCGTCAGTGGCAACAGACTAGCGCAAAAACAGGGGGAAATGGACTTTAATGCAGTGCTTCTTGTCCGATCTGAGACCCACTTCATATTGTATATCTCTCAGGCAGTGAAGATCGCTGTTTTTTATTTTATTTATTTTTTTAAGAAATCAGACCTTAAACATGACAGTTTTGTAATAGAGAGTTCACCAGAAGCCCTTGGGCTCCCTGGTTAAAGATTAAAAGTCTGTGTGAATATATAGCCCATTTTACCGCAGGTGGGGCGGGTGTGGTGCAGTGGTTCGTAGGTTGCTCGGTGACCATTAATGGTTTTCTTAGAGGATGACAAAACATTGCTGTCACTCTAATACAAGTTTAATTTATGGAGGAAACTACAAAAAGCACTGCAGGTGGGTGATCTGTGTTTGTCTGAGAAAATAAGTCTACCGAAATGTGAATATTCCTTACAAGCTGAGGCTGATTGGTCAGTTCTTATCACATGACTCGCGGTGCGCTCTCTGTATATATTCACTTGTGTACGTCTGGAAAATGTGATCATGTTATGCTGCTTGCACTTGCACATCCATTGAAAATAACAAACTTGCACAAACTCTAGAAAAGATGCGATATGTGTATGGCCCCTAAAAGGCCGCCGTTATTTGATCTTCAGCAGTTGATCTTCTTGTACAGGGGTCCGTTCTTCATACCTCACTTAAATTATCTAAGATGATTTGGCAGATCCTGAGTTTTTTAATGTTGATAACTGGTCTCTGGCTAATTTGGTTCTTCAAAAAGTTTGCAAATCAGATTAAAATGTCTGGATGAACTGATCTGAGATCTCTGCAGGTGCTGGACAGATCTATTGATCCCTGAAATTATGATTAGCAATGCAACAAGCAATGGAAACAGTTTGTTAAATATAATGCGCAATAACTTTTCAACTTTGTTGTGAGCTGCAGGCTTTACACTTTCATGTGCCAAGAGTATTTAGTGATTTATTTAGTTTTACAGTTAGAGCGGATTTTCTTAAGTAGTCATAGTAGCATTATAGTAGCCGGTTTCTTAATCAGTGTAAAGAATAAGTGGATGTTTAAACTAATTTAGCATCACAAAAGCATTTTGATGTTGGTAAAGGTGTCTGCAACTTTTGTGAAACATCAAATCACCGTCATATTAACTGTCAAAACGTGCTTGACTGCATAAATGTATTATTCCTTACAAAAAAAGTGAAATATTGTGGATGTTCATTATCATACACAAATTGTAACAAAGTGATTGTACGTGTTTGTATCTAACAAGTTCATATCAATTAAATTTCAATTAATCAATTAATCAATCAATTAATTTCTCTTTAAACCACACGGTGGATTGCATAAGTTTTATGGTCACACTTTACAATAAGGTTCATTAGTTAATGTTAATTAATGCATTTACAAACATGAACAAACAATGAACAATACATCTACTACAGTATTTGTTCATGTTAGTTAACGTTAGTTAATGAAAATACAGTAGTGCATTGTTGGTTCATGTTAACTCATGGTGCATTAACTAATGTTAACAAGCATGGACTTGGATGTTATTAATGCAATAGTAAATGTTTAATTATGATTAATAAATGCTGTACATGTGTTGTTCATGATTAGTTCATGTTAGTAAATGCATTAACCAATGAACCTTATTGTAAAGTGTTACCAGTTTTATTAATATATATATTTTTAAACTTGTTTATACGAAATGAACCGGCTCCTGAGCAGGTTTGAGCTACCAGAACTATTGCTATGACAACAACTCCAGGATGAGTTTTGAAGAACAAAACAATCGTAGATCGTGTCAAATCGCCAATAACCAAATCCAGCCAATTTAGAGATCCACGTATGAAGAACGGACCGCTGACATGCTGGTTCACCTAATTTGTTGACAAATGGGTTGCGGATCCATTCCTTGGCAGTTCATGGCTCCTTCAGAGGGCCTTTTCCCCTTTGCAAAGAAACTTTCCAAAGACGTCTCTGTCTTACTCGTTTTGCTGCTTGTAAGTTTAATTTGGGCGCTCAAGTGACCAAGATGTAAGCGAGAGGATAAGGTAATTTTTCAAAATAAAAGATTTTTCAAAATAAAAGATTGTTCAGACTCAGATAATAAATCAAACTGAAATAATTAATGAAATCTTGTGCACCCCGATACCAATTGATCCACAGATAGGTACCGGTGGTTGAGGACCACTGAATTACAGAACGCACACAAAGAATTGATGCAAGATTCATGGACAGCCATTTTTATGAGATCAAAGCCATTACTAAACAACTAAATGTTAATTAAATGAAATTTACATTTGAGGCTTTCATAAATGAAGCGCTCAGATACAAAAACCTTAAAGTGGCGTCTAGAAATTTTCCTCTAAAATTTGTGTATTTCTCTGCCTCCTGTTTATGTTAAGTTATTTCACTATTAAGGCAATGAAAATAACCTTTTCTTTGCACTAAGAGTAAAATTGCTGAAACTACACACAACAGCCTGAGAAAAATGCTAATTTTAGAGGAAAATTTCAGACGGCACTTATAAAGAAATTAAATATTACCAAAATAAACGTAAATTAAAATCTCTTGTTCATGAAATTATCATGATTTAGTAAACAAGGAATCATGATTTTAAGCTATAAAACCACTTTCCCCCTGAAAAAAAGGATATTGTTATGGCCTGTAACATCTTATGATCGATGACAATGAACATCAAATTATTAATAGATTTAAAAATATAACCATCTGAATAAAACCTGAAAGAGATAATAACCCTGGACACAAAATGTGGCTACAATTATAGACTCATTCATACAGAATATCAGATTTTTTTTTCTCAACACTGACAGAAATTGAGAGAGAGGAAGTCTAATGGTCAACAGGCTTCAATGTTCAATACTCAACAGTTTGAAGGTTACTATTGTATTGAGTAAGCATTGTGTCCACCTCTTCAGAGTTATAGGATGAACATCTGTGGCTGTTTTGACTGGCCACTTTTTTTTGATGTCGTACTATAGAGGCTCCATACTGAGCAGAGCTCGGCCTGCAGGATTACAGATCACATGAGCTCAGTGAATCCTGAGGACAAGCAAGGAAACCACTGCAAACACTCTTCATGACGCATCACATTATCAAAGCTAAAAGAAGATCTTGACAGGTTGAAGTGTTCTTTAAAACCACTGACCTTATGCTTGAATGAAGAAATGTCTTGACTGAAGAAACACATCAAATCTTCCTCTTTCATGTAAAACATAACAAAGGAGACAGTTTCCTAAATATCTTAAAGATAAATCCTTCTCAAAAAATTTTGAAACTATCTGTGACATACAAATTAACAGTTATTAAGTAATTGCGTAGTAAATAAGACATAAAAGTGATGGTGAGCTGATGTTTTGGAAAGTGTTAGGATATTTTAGATAATTAAGGATTTGTAAATACAACATTGTTTTAGCTAAAATGAAAAACTTTTTATGCATTTTCGCTTTGAATTTACATGCCAACAACAATTTGTGGGCCTGAAATGCTGTTTTTATTGTTTAATTTTTATTAATAATTTTTTTTTATGAAGTCACACCAAGTTTTTCAAAAATCTAAAGTACAAAGTTTTTTTCACTCATTATTTTTCTCCTAATTTTTTTCTCATTTAACACAAAGGATATTTTGCAGAATGAAATACAATCATTTTGAATTTAATTAAAGTGTGGATTAGACATTTTGCTAAATTTCTCAGTGTTAATATAAGATATTTTTAAATTATGCAAAAATAATATTATTTGTTAAATGAAAGTTGAAATAAGCTAATATAGATATGGCATAAGAGTTATTCAAATATTCTTTATTCAAAATTATGTTTAGTTTTGATTGAATTTTCCCTTCAAGCTATGATTTATCCTTACATTTTAAAAATATTATTTAAAACATAATTAGAATTTTTTTTATATTTTATTAGTGTTCCTTTTTTATTTTATTTTCCCATTTTAATACAAAAAATGTTTTATAAATGTTATTTAATTTTAATTTAATTAATTTTATTTTGTTATAGTTCATTTATTGTATGGATTTTATTTATTTTGCTTTGTTTTTTATTTTATTTTACTTTATTTTGCTTTATTTTATTGTATTTATTTTGTTCTGTTTTATTTATTCATCATTTTCATTGAATTTATTTTATTTTGCTTTATTTTATTTTATTTATTTTGTTTTGTTTATTTTATTTTATTCATTGAATATTTTATTTTGCCTTATTTTAATTTATTTTATTTATGTTTTTTATTTATTGTATTATTTGAATTTATTTTATTTTGCTTTATTTTATTTATTTATTTTATTCATTATATTTATTTTATTTTATTTTGCTTTATTTTTATTTATTTTGTTTTGTTTTGTTGATTTTATTCATTGATTTTTGTTCATTTGTTGATTTATTCATTGTTTTGTTGATTTTATTCATTTTGTTGATTTATTCATTGCAAACAAGTATACGACAAGGGTAAGAATATAATGATAAAAATTATTTTTATACTATTTTTATTTTTGTCTATGCATTCAACGCTTTAATCAACTTATTACATCTCACATGCGTAAGTTCATGATCACGTCAGACGATCACTGTCTCCTATTGTTTTATTCATCTTTGCACACACATGAGAGAAATATTGGACGCCTTTGCACCCGTTTCAAAGTCTGCAGAAGCATGAGGTAGGTCAGCTACGCCCTCCAATCTTCCAGTCCACTTTCTTGCAAGTATGCACTAATAAATGGATTCTTTGACCACAGACATGCCTCCTACAGTGACCATTATAGCTTGTTATGTTCAAGCTGGATCTAGACTCCAGCAGGCCAGTCGCATAGCAACAGGCTTCCCAGAATCCCCTGCTGATATCAGCCCTGACTGAACCCACACACAGCAACCCTGGATCCCTACCAGGCAACTCGAATGAACCCAAAACCCTCTTCGGCAGCTGTGGCGACAGATTGATTTGCAAATCAAAGCATTTTGCAACAACACATCAGCTACTGTTGTGAAGGCAGGAATTGACCAATTAAAACACAGAGGTCATGGCGGGCCTCGGGAAGAGTAACACTGATAAACATGGCAGACATAAATGAATATTTTCAGACAAGCCTGCAGGTCCCTTTGGGATTTGAAACATTCACAGCTTGCTTAAATAGCCCCTTCAGGATTTCGCAGGACATTTTTCTGATTTTTGTGGAGTAAAATGACTTTGTGGCGGCATTTCTCAAAATTTGCTGCATTTCTTATGTTTTTTAGCTCTGCCTTTTTTGACCTCACTAACCACTGGGCTCTCTAAGTGAAGTTTATTCATAAACTATTTTCGAGAGGATCACGTGCTTATGATTTATCACGTCCAGTCTCGCATTTGCTAATCACTAATCTTCCAATCATATGAGCCCTAAGGCACCATAAATAGCCTAAGTTTTCAGTTCACTTTATCTTCGTTTGGAAGAAACCCCCCTCCTCCCCTATTCTCCTCCTTTACCTGCGATTGGGCGGCACGGCGGTCCAGTGGTTAGCACTGTGAACCACACAGCAAGAATACTGCCGGTCCTAGTTCGATAGGACCGGTGAGTGTTTCTGTGGGGAGTTTGTATGTCCTTCCCGTGTCCGCGTGGGTTTTCCCCGGGTTCTCCGGTTTCCTCCCACCATCCAAAGACATTCAACATACTTAACAATCAAGCCTGTCTAATTCCTTACGTTCCCTTAGCTACAGCGGCAGGGGAGTTCTGAGATCCACCGAGCTCAGGCTCCCTTCTTGCTCTGCCAACGGGAGGAAGCCCCGGGCTCGAGGAGCCCTTGAGCTCGGGGCTCTCTCCCGGGACATCATGCCAAATAAGCTTTGTAAATCATCAGCTAAGTGTGAACTCTTGAATTATAAGAAGGAAACACTGAGAGAAACAAAAGGAAAGTGTTTACCTATAACCTATATAAGAAGCTTGATACACAAAAGACTACGGGACCTATTATGCAAAATCGTTTTTATAAGGGCTTTAAACCATATACTGTAAATATGGAAGACTTTTTCCATTAAAAGAAAAACACCTCATGACGGAAACAAACTGTCACAAAAAACTGCTGAAATTGGAGCTTGAGCATGCACAGAAGGACTGCCTGATGGAGCCAGAGGCGGAGCCACGGAATCAAGCTTCCAACCAAACGCTTGTACGTCAAATCAACTCCTGAACTTCTCATTTGACCTTCCATATCTGCACTGTAACAAAGGCTCACTAAAATAAATATAATTACTTACATTTAAAAACACGTAATAATACACGATTAGTCCCTTTATTAATCTGGGGTCGCCACAGCGGAATGAACCGCCAACTAATCCAGCATATGTTTTATACAGCTGATGCCCTTCCAGCGGCAACCCATCATTGGGAAACATCCACACACACTTATTCACACATTACAGTCAATTTTAGCATATCCAATTCACCTGTAACACATGTCTTTGGTCTGTGGGGGAAACCAAAGCACCCAGAGGAAACCCACGCGAACACGAGGAGAACATGCAAACTCCACACAGAAATGCCAACTGACCCAGCCGAGGCTCGAACCGGCAACCTTCTTGCTGTGAGGCAAACGTGCAGCCCACTGCGCGACCGCCTCACCTTTATTGCAGGTGTAATTTATTTATTTTTCATTTGTGCTCAAGTCTTGTTCGTTAACCCGAAGGAAGCGGGGTTTAGTTCTTGTACTGTAGCCAGCCCCTAGGGCATGAGGCAGGCATGAGGCATACTTGGTTTAAAAACATTTATGTGGTAATAGTGTTTGAATATAGCCAGAATCTAGTGGTAAAAATTAATTGTTCTATTATGTATATAATTTATATATAATCACACTTGATCAAAGATCACACCTAATCAAAGTATATAATCACACTTGATAAAAACAGTCTAAAAACACTTTGACTGACATTCTCCTATTGTACGTGTCATCAGAAGGAAAAAGCTCCGCCCATTAGTGATGATCTCTCCCTCGTTAACATAGGCTGTTTCTCAATATGCGTTCTTCAGCGGTCTTGCGTCCTCGTGTTCTCGTGAAACGTCATCATCAGCTGCCTAAGTTCAGTTCCAATACTCAAGACCGCAAGTACGGAGGACGCGTGAAACTTCCCGGATGTGATCTTGATATCAAGGACGCACTGATGCAGACTTGAGCACCAAACTCGCTCTGGAAGTCCCAGAAGTCATTGCGAGTGGAGGTGGGAAGCGCTGCATTTTATTTAGATTTATTATTAAAGTTCAGAGATATCACTTATTTACCTCAGGAGTTTCCCTAAATGAAACGGTGAAAGTAAACATTAACATGAATATCTTAATAAAGGAATAAACACATTAAGGGTGTTTGCTAAAAATCGTATTAAAATTTGTTTTATTTATATTGTGCAGAGTATATTTATAATGTTTTTATGCAAAGTATTATATTTTGAAAAGGGGGACAACAATAAATCGTTGTATGAGTGCTGTAATGTTTAAATAATTTCCATTTAAAACGCGTGAAGGTCATGTGACCATCAGGAAGAACGCAGCATCCCATTTCTCAAAGAACGCGTTCTCTGCCCTCGCGGTCCCCTGAGTTCGTTCTTTCGAGGACACCTGGCAAGACCGGTCTCCACAAGAACGCAAGTCTGTTCTCTGCATTCTTGGAATTGAGAAACAGCCATAGACAGCCCTGAGTGAACCTGCTGCTATGATGACACACAGGTGTTTACAGCTCCACCCTTTTTGAAAGGAGGGCTGGGAGCACAAGCTCATTCCAATTTAAAGCAACAGTCACCAAAATAGCACAATTTGGATCAAAGCCTAAAATAGTTTTTTTGAATAATTGTTTGTGTGGTATCCGAGCTGAAACTTTACATACACACTTAAGGGACATCAGAGACTTATTTAACATCTAACCATGGGCGCTGCTAGGCCTATTTTAGGGGGGCTGTAGAACTTCCACGATCGCCAACCTCAGCCCCCTACAAGACTCCTCACTTTAGAGTCTGCGATCAACCCCCAAAACTATCCACCACCCCTCTCTTCGGTCCCCACTTTAGAATCCGCGATCAACCTGAGCCCCCCTTAAATGACAATCTTAGAATCATCCCTGCATCCAGGGCCGGAGTGGGACTCCTTTTCAGCCCTGGAGTTTCAAGCCTCAGACCAGCCTACCTCAGTTCACAACTGACAATATTGAAATAAGGTCATTTCCAATTCAGTTTCTAATTACACTATCACATCTTTTTTTTTTTTTTTTTGAGAAAACAGCTGGTTTAGAACTTCAAATGTTCAACAACCAAAACAGTATTATATGTCTTAACAATAAAAATGAAAATAAAATAAAAATAAATACTCAGACGAGGATCAAACCCGGGTCGGTGGCATCAAAACCTAACCTGCTAACCACTCGACCACAACAGTTATATGACCATTAACCTGCAGGCTGCATCTTGGACACGAGGCTGCGAGAAAATAGATCAAAAGAACAGAGCTGCGGTAAAATATTGAATAAGAAGACTGTGGTCAAGTAAATAAATACATTAATTTAAAAAGTGTGACTGCTGAGAGCAACAGATTCTGGAGCTATGGACACCGGCCCTCGCAGCCAAAAAAACGGACCGGCCCACCGGGAATTCTCCCGGTCCTCCCGATTAGCCAATCCGGGCCTGCCTGCATCTGACTAACATGTTATTTTTGCCAAGTTCAAGCTGCTAAGTTAAACTAAGTTTTAACTAACAAAGTTTTTACTAAGTAAAACTAGTTCTTAAAATGTGCACATTCTTTTACATTTTGCAGCATTACCAGTTTTATAATATTTGTATATTACAAAGAGTTTTGTGAATTGGAAAATCCTGCAATGATGGGTAAAAGAAGCTCAATGGATGTGTAAACAGCAGAGGAAGCAGTTTTATTGCAGCGTGAGGGACTGTAACCTTGGCCTGATCTCAGACACAGGCCGATATGATTGTCTGCTCCAATGTAAGGAAAGTGAGCGGAAGGGTGCGATCTCTTGTCCCGCTGTGCAGCTTTCCAGATGTTACTCAAAGGATATGATTTCATTCCTGTAGTGTTATCTGCACAAGCAAAACAGTCCACGGGTCAACACATAAGACGGGACCCCAGTGAATCCGACACACAATACTGAGACATCCCGCAAGCTGTGCACACCCATAATGCAATACACAGACTGTCACAAGAAACACGCCTCAAGCCTGGCCAAAATGACCGAGTTACTGTACAATGTTAAATTGTTACTCACTAAATAAATAAATAAATGTAAAAAGAAAGTGTGAAGAGGAGTTTATAAAATGTCCATTATGTGATTACAATAGTTGGGTTTCAGAAGTAAAATTTCTTTTAATTTTCTCCATAGCGGGGCTTTAACAGTAACTGTATGTAAAATAATTAATTAAATAAACAAATATTTTAATAATATTTAATTAAAGGTTTATTATTTAATTAAAAAAACATAAATGTACATATTTCCCAGTGTTGGGTTGCAGCTGGAAGGGCATCTGCTGTGTAAAACAAATGCTGGATAAGTTGGCGGTTCATTCTGCTGTGGTGACCCTAGATTAATAAAGGGACTAAGCCGAAAAGAAAATGAATGAATAAAGGTACAGATTTAGATGTTTTATAGGATATAATTTTTTTTAAATATTGTTTTAAATTCTTACAATTCACCCCAGAACTGATTGGTTTGGTCCACCGGACTTAAGGATTTCCTCTTAGCCACTGTATCAAAAAAGTTTCTCAATTTGTGTTATTTAGCAGCAGTTTTGCGTCCTCAAGAAACATCATCATCAATCGTCAAAGTTCAGTTCCAAAACTCATGAGCGCAAGAACGGAGGATGCGTGAAAGCTCCCGGATGTGTTCTTGATATGAAGGATGCGTGGATGCAGACTTGAGATCTGAATTTGCTAAAGAAGTCCCAGAAGTCATAGTGGCTGAATAAAGGAGGTGTGAAGCAATGAAGTTTAGATCGGATTTGTGGCAAGCCGTAAATGCTATATGCACATCATTATGGTAGCATATTTTTATGACACTGTATGACAATAATTAATATTTTTACATTACTGTGACGGTTGGGTTTATGGTTGGGGGTAGGTGTTAAAAATACAATTTATTGGGTAATTTAATAGATAGCATAAATAATACTTGGTACAACTACTGTTTTTACAGTACTGTGATGGTTGGGTTTAGGGTTGGGGTGGGGGTAGAGATGAATAAAATACAATTAATGGAAAATTTAATAAATAATATAAATAATTCTTGTTAACTTCCGGCCACAACCATATCCAATCAACAACTGTGGGAGGTGCAACATTTTATAGGTTTATAATTAGAGTTCAGAGAAATAACTTATCTGTCTCAGAAGTTTCCCTACATGAGCTGATGAATGTAAACATCACCATAAAATCTTTATAAAGGCATGATCACATTCAGGGGGTTTATTTGCTGAAATTAATATTAAAATATGTTTTATTAGTGTTGTGCAAAGCATATTTGTAAGGTTTTTGTGCATGTTGTATATACTGAATAGGGGAAAAGCAATAAATCGGTGTATGAATGTGGTAATGTTTAAATATTTTTCCATTAAAAACGCGTGAAGGTCATGTGATCATCAGGAAGAACGCAGCATCTCATTTCTCACAGGACGCGTTCTTCTCCCGAGTTCGTTCTTTCGAGGTAACTTGGCAAGACCGGTCTCCACAAGAGAGTTCATTCTCAGTGTTCTTGGAATTGAGCATATATCTATGGGAATTGAGAAACAGCTGAGAAAAAATGTTTCTGGAAACAGCCATGTAAAGAATGTAGATGAACACTAAGATAATCTATGGCGTTTTACTAATAATTAGAAAGGCAAACAGACTTTTCTTTATAAAGTGGTTATCGATTTCTTTATTGGGGAAAAAAGCCAAACATATCTTGTAGCCTCGTCACAGTCAGCCTATATTTTCGATACAAATGCATCCCAATTTGAACAAAATAAGCAAAAACGCTGCATCAATGGATGTTATGTTGGTTATTTAACATCTCTTTCATAAAAAAATGTTGTAGGATAGGCTATATCTGTATTACATCTTACCTTGTAGTTTTCATTGTTAAACCCTGACGCGTCGTGCAGGACATCACGTTTGATTTCTGTCCAAGTAATAAAACTCCGCCTTCTTGGTCGTCTCAGACGTTGATGAACACGCTGTCACTGCTAGACCTGCATACGAATTTTACTTTTAAAACTTTTAGTTATAATTTCAGTCAGAGCAGCGTCAAGAATAGTGCAGTAAGTTATACAACCAAAGTAAAACAAAGTAAAAAGAAGATTTGTGAAAAAAGTTACATTAATGCGTAGGAGCTGTTATTTTATACTTTTTACGTTTCATGTAAAGTCAAATGCATTTTTACCTCAAAAATATAAACCACACTGTAAAAAATACTGGTTGCCTTACATTTTAAGCTGAATCAAATTAACCTTATGAGTCATTTGAACTTCATTCATTCATTTTTTTTTGGCTCAGTTTCTCATTTGTTATCAGGGGTTGCTACAGCGGAATGAACCACCAACTATTCCGGCATATGTTTTATGCAGTGGATGCTCTTCCAGCCGCAACCCAGTACTGGAAAAAACCCATACACTCATTCACACACACACACACCCATACAATACGGCCAATTTTGCTTACCCGATTCACCTATTCATGTCTTTGGACTGTGGGGGGAACCGGAGCACGCGAAGGAAATAAATGCAAACACGGGGAGAACAAGCAAACTCCACACAGAAATGTCAACTGGCCCAGCCAGGACTCAAACCAGCAACTTTCTTGCTGTGCGGCGACAGTGCTAAACACCATTTGCCACCCTCATTTGAACATATACTATATTTAACTGGCTTAAAACAGTTTGCTTAACACCAAAAAATTAAGCTGGAACATGATCAATTTAGTTTAATAAGTTAATTACTAAAAACATATGTTGCCATGACTTACTGATCATATAATTTATACAGTGCAGTTTTCATAAAATAAGAACTCCTATTAATTACTGAACAAATAATAATCCCGTTAACATGATTTCTGTGACACTTCTAGAGTAATTATGCTTTAAATTAAAATAAAATAAATACATTTAAAAATATTCATCTAGAAAACAGCTATTTTAACTTGTAACTCAGTTTCTATTGTATTTATAATCAAATAAATGCAGTTTGGGTGAGGAGGGGAAGAACGAGTTACACATTTGAATTTACCCCATATATATAATGACTTAGACAGTATGTTTTATACTTCCAACATATTGAAAAATTACAAAGCATTTAGATGAAAACTCTGTAAGAAATATTTTGAAACCACACTTTTCCTTCAACAAAAACAGTTCCTCGTATATTATCTTGTTAATGTCTTTAATCTTATAACTCTAACTTAGGGGAAACATCGCTGTTCCTTAATTCTATAATAACAAACATGAAACCTATTGCTCCTATTCTAACTTCCCTGAGCTTTGGCTCCATTATTATGACAACAAACATCTTTTTTCTGAAGTAAATCCTTCCATATGCTCTGCTCTTCTGATCTCAGCATGCCAACGAGAAGTGCATCAGACCAAACCCAAGTCAAACGATACACCAAACTCATAGCAGTGGATTTAAAACACATTAAATTTGCATCTGAAACATGATTAAAAGATAATCTTCCAGCATTCAAAACATTTCCAGCACCACTACCACCTTTTCAACTTTGCACAGGTCTGATAGGAAAGTGCATTGTTTTTTATTGAATAGGTTGCACACAGAAAGCTGGCCCATAACCCACCTGTTTCAGCTGTTTTTGCAGTCAATTACAATCAGTGTATCTCTACATTTTCCTGCCCTGGGAAAGTGGCCACCGGTGGAACATTCTCTGCTCTTTGTGTAGGTCAAAAGCAATGGCTCTGGGGACTCGCTGTGTTCCAGTTTCGTTACGCATGCTAAAACTATGCTCAAAAGGGGAAATGTTCTGCTAAAAGGAGGAAAGAAATACATATCCTCTGTACCCTTGAACACAGTGCACTGTAACAGCAGTTTAACTCTCTTGTTGTCTTCATTCTTGGACTGAGGTGAAAAGGCATGGGAATGCAAGAACCTGGATCTGCATGATTTTGGAGATGTGCTTTTAAATCTTAATTTTCATGTTGTACAAAGCTGATGGTGTAAAAGCTCTGCACAAATGTAAAGGTAAAAGGGAACATTTATAACGTTATATCTAAAAGAACCACTGCTGAAAGAGTTGCCAGGAATTTGGATTTTGTCATTTATATACATAGATCTGCCCACAAACAATGTTTGTTTCACCTCATACTATACACTTCAAGTTTTTACCATTAGGACAAAACATTTGGTCTAGCACAATTCATAGACTTTCACTTTTTAATAAAAAATATTCAAAAGTTGACTAAAAATTTTGCCACAATTTATTATTCATGGATATTTTTCATTTATTTACACTTTTGAATTGCATTTGGGGACCTTGAATACAACTTTTCAACATCAAAAGTTAAACAAAGTGACTTTTGTTGACTTTTTTTGTAGCAGTTTGAAATGATTTATTAGTCTACTGTATAAAAGTTGGTCATGTAAAATGAAGAAGCTGGTGTTAAACTGCTAGTATTCTTCGTGTACTACCCTGCTGGAAAAAAACAGCTTAAATCAACCTAAGCTGGTTGACTGGTTTTAGCTAATAGACCAGCCTGGTTTTAGAGATGTTTTGGCCTGCATTTTCAGGCTGGTTTCCAGTCATTTTCAGCCTGGTCTTAGTTGGTCAGGCTGGAAATTAAAGAGCTTAAACCAGCTAAAACCAGCTTAACCAGCCTGGTTTAAGCTGAACATCACTGGTTTTGGCTGGTCAAGCTGGTTTTAGCTGGTCATCTCCCAGTCTGACCAGACCAGGCTGGAAACGGCTGGAAAACAGCCTATAAATGGCCGAAACCCCTCTTAAACCAGGCTGGTGGACCAACTAAAAATAGCCTACTAGTCTGGTTTAAGCTGTTTTTGTAGGGGAGGGTTGTGGCTAGATCAGGTACAATTGCAGGCGGAAGTTCATGACATATATTTATGTTTTTTATAAAATTACCCAATAAATTGTATTTTATAATGCCTACCCCCACCCCAACCGTCACAGTAGGCTACTGTAAAAATATAAATTATTATTATATGTTACAAAAATGATGGCGTATAGGTGCTATTTAGATGTTAAAATCAGCTTGTTACGCTGCTTCATGTTGCACACTGACATTTTCCTATTATATTGTTCTGCTTTGTCTTTATAGTCATGGACATACTTGTTTGTAGAGCAAGTAGTTTGACCATTTTCTGCTGTTTATTATTCCTAGTCATTTCTCCCATAGGCAACTGAACCGGAAGTTCTAAAACAAGCACCAAAACAAGCACACTTCCTCATTTTAGAATAAGGTCAATATACATTTTTCCTGATATAGTACATTGTTTCAAGGTTATTTTCATAGTTAGAGGTAAACTGCAGAGATCAAGGTGGAATCTAAAAATGTAAATAAAAGGAAAAGGTCATCTTGAATTACATAATACAGGAAATTGTTAACTAATTAACAGATCATTTTTACATCGCAAGGTAAAATTGTTCAAGCTGGGAATTTATCTCTTACTGTAAACTATAGTATTTGCCCTTTGTTTATTATGAACAGAGTTTGAATTCATCTAAATTGTAATGAACTGTTGATTGTTTAACATTTCAATTGATTGGGTTATTAAAGGTTATTAAAAGCTGAATTTTTATACACCGTAAAAACGATATCAATATGTCAAGTTTTTATATTAATTTTATTATAAGTTAAACAAGATTAAACTGGTTTGAATTCAGTTTAATGTAAGTTGAAAGGACTAAAGTGTTTGACTTCAACTTCAAGAAACGGAATTCATTAGTGTTAGTTGATTTATCCCCAGAGATTTCCCAAACAAGACCAGAAACAGTACATTAACGTCAAATAATGAAGCAATAATAGACTATTAAATTTATCAGGAAACTTTACTTGTTAGGCTGTTTAGAAATGACATTTCCTCACAAATACTGTGGGAAAAGTCATTCTTTGTTGCTCCTTAAGGAGGGCTGTGACAGTTTAAGTTATAGTCATAGAATAATTGTACCATTTTTTTAAGAACTGAAAGGAATATAATTAAAGGTTTAAATTAAAGGTACAATTAGAGATTTCTTGGACACATTAATGATTGTGGCAGTTCTGAAATCGTCATTTTTGAGAAGACATGAAGCTTCTTGATCATGCTAAAACACTTTTTCACATCTTTTATTATGTAGTAAGTTTTATAGACTTTTGCTAGACTGTTTCAACCCAAAGTTGGGAAAAATATGGACAAACCCAAAGGTTGGGATTAAATTGTAATATAATATGGGTTAAAAAAAGAACCCAACCCTCGAGTTTGCAATATTTTAGCCAACTTTAGATTGAAACTGCCTATTGTTTTAGATTGTAGTATCCACATAATATTCTACAACAAAATATATTTAATAATATTTTTATATACTTTTTGTTGAATAATACAACAGTATTTATTTTAAAATATACAAAACATCACAAGTACAGTTATTATTATTATTGTTATTTTTACATAGTCTATTGAATAATAAAATATGTTACATTCCTACATTTTGTTAATGCATTGTAACAATACAAAACTTTAAATAACTTGCATGAACTGTACAAACATTTTAATTGGATTAATTAACATGACAATTGCAAATGAATTTGTATAAAAACAAACCCAAAGGTTGAGATCAAAGTTGAATATAAAACGGGTTATCTAAGAAAAAAACAACAACCCTTGAGTTTGCTTTATTTTAGCCAACTTTAGATTAAAACTTTTAGATTGTTGTAACCACATAATGTTTAGAAACAAAATATATTTATTATAATGTTTAATAAACTTTTTGGTGAATAATGCCAACATATATATTTTAAAATATATAAAAACATCACAAATAGTTATTAATAATATAACTACATAGTCTATTAAAAAACAATATTATGATGCGTTCCTACATTTTTGTCAATGCATTGAAACTTAATAATTATTATGTAACTTTTAACTTTAAATAACTTGCATGAACTGTACAAACATTTTAATTGGTTTAATTTACCAGACAACTGCAAAAGAATTTGTATAAAATCAAACCCAAAGGTTGGGATTAAATTTGAATATAATATGTGTTATATATATATATATAAAAAAAAACAATGCTTAAATTTGCAATATTTTAGCCAATTTAAGATTAAAACGACCCAGCATTTTTTCAGATTATAGTAGGAGTAGTATCCACATAATATTCAACAACAAAATATATTTAATAATTTAGTTATATTTAATTAACTTTTTATTTTATATGTGTATTTAATAAACATCACAAATAGTTATTAATATTATTACAGTTTATTAAATAACAAAATTATTTTTCACAATACATTTTTATTAATGCATTGTAACGTAATAATAATTTTGTGTTTTTTTTACTTTAAATAACTTGCATGAACTGTACAAATATTTTAATTGGTTTAATTTATATGACAATTGCAATTGCAAAATGAATTTGTATAAACTAAACCCAAAGGCTGTAATAAAAATCTGTGTTATATAAAACAATAACCAAACCCTTGAGTTTGCAATATTTAAACCAACTTTAGCTTGATTTTTTGTTATATTGTAGTATCCACATGCGTGTGGTTTATACCTTGTTGTGATTGAACGCTGAATCTCTGCTCTGGATTTTTCTTGAAAGCGTTGACACATGCATTTTGACTAAGCCTGTGTTAAAACAGCAGGGATCAACAAAGCACAACTCAGCTGAAGGCAAATAAAAACAACTTTATTCAAAGCACCATAAAGACTGATAATAAATGCATTTTAAAAGGGTCAGTGAGCATTTGCTTTGGTGTCAAAAATAACATGAGATTTTCAGTAGAGAAGTAACATTTCACTTTGGCTTTCTTTTCTTTCTGTTTTTGCTCATTGAACTGAGCCTGGCATCTTCAAATCCAGATTGGATTACTTCATGCCTCCTTCACATATGTCCTGACAGCCACCACATCACCCATCTTGCATTTCTGACAAAAGAAGAACAAGGCTGTGAATTCCTTGAATTAATTCAACTGTGAAAGCATCAAAAAGTGGAGGGGAGGGGGGGTAGTCTAAGACTTTATGCTTCGGCCATATTATTCTGTACATTTAGTTCAAGCTAATAGACAGATGGTAACTGCTATTATGCTAGACTACATCAGTTTATATATATTTTTACAGCAATAAAAAGAATTACTTGCTAACACTATTAGATTTTTGTTAAAACTTTCATTGTTTGATAATTATATATTTTATGAACATCGAATTTTCATTACTGCTCAACAACTGCTACTAAACAATAGTTGTAGTATTTTTTTTTAAATATACCAGTTTATACATAAAGAAATGCAGAAAGCAAATCCCAATATATTCGTTTATTTACTCATTTATTTTATTTTAAATATATCCAGGTTTCCTTAACATTAAAATGATTATAAAATATAAAAATGTTTTGGAATTGGGAAACCAAAGTTATTATTATTATAAATAACAAATTAATTAACTAATTAGTTTCTCAAGCACAAAATATATTTAAGAATATTTTGAAAATTTTTAATGCAATCCTTCATTAAGCGCACATTTTGCATTTTTATTCTTGTTCTTAATACAGTTTATTAAATAACAAAATATGATGCAATATTCCAACTTTTTGTTAATAAATTTTGACGGGGAAATTTAGCCATATTTCAGAATTCAATTGGTTCTCAATATTAAAAATGTGGTGTGGTTACATTAACCACCAATTGTGAGAAAAAAAAATCTTTAAGATATAAAGTCAGAATTGTACATTTTAGAATTATATAACAGTATTTTATATTTGATTGGGAGTTAATATTTTGCTAATTCAGACTTCTTTTTTCCGTCAGAACTACATTACTAAATTTTTACATTATAAATCCAGAATTGCAAAATTTATATCACAATTCTGAAACAAAGGTTTTAATGAAAGATATAAATTACTGCTTGTGATTATGAACACTGACTGTATTCTATATTTAATTGTGTTAGCAAGTCAACAAATAGTGGGTTAACAATTCTGATAATTGATAATATAAGAATCTGATAATATACTATTGTAAAATATAATGTTTTAAGTTTTTTTTTTTTTTTACTTTAAATGACTTGTATGAACTGTATAAACATATTAATTAGTTTGTAAATTGCAAATGAATTTGTATAAAAAATTTAAAACTACTTCTTATTTTAACACATAATACTAAATAACAAAATACAGCCTGCTATTTAATATTTCTTAACTTGTAATAGACAAGAACTGTAAAGCTGTAACTTGTAAAAATGAAAACAACTTGCATTAAGAGCAAAAAAAAACAAAGTTTAACATTATAAAATACAATAAAGTGCAATAGAAATAATCTTATAAGTATCTTTAAATGGTCTTAATATTTTAATTAAATCATGTCAACGTGCTACTCATAAATCAAAGCGCATCCTTACAGCTATTAATTTCCCATCCGACACCTCTCTCTCTATTGTGGACTCCTTGCCGTCCCAGGTCTGTTTCTGCACAAGTTTGCCGTTCTCGATAGTCATGACAGTCTGCAGATAAAGACAAAAAGAAGCAGAAGGAGAAGCCCGTTAACCTCACATCATCAAAAACGGCTTGGAAATTAATATATTCCGTTCGGTCCGGTACAAACCGTGGTCTTTCTGTCATCCGCCGTGGTCTCCTCGAACGGCTCGTTGAGCTTGAATTTGATCTCGGTGGTTTTGAAGGTGCTCTGAGACTTCATGCAGATCAGCCCCTGCTCGTCCACACACACCACTAGATTGGGTTTGGTCCGGTTTCCAACCTGACGAGTAGCAAAACCCACACCTGAAATAGGAAAATGCACAAATTCAGTCACGAAAAGTATTAATGAGAAGAAACAGCAAAGAATAGTCCACATTCCCATAGTTAAATTATGAATAAACTAATAATACATCAGTTTACCAAACTAACTTTAACTGAATTACCATACACTTACTAACAAAACAATTACAGCATCTTTTTAAAACTTTATTAACTATTAAATAATAAAATTAAATCATACCTATAGCCTTCATGTACTCGTCAAAGTTGTCGCTGGTGGTCATTTTCCACGTTCCTACGAATTTGTCAACCATTTTCCCGAATAATGATGCTCCTCTACTTTTCAATCTCGCAACAGCTGTAAATTGAGATTTGATCTGATCTGCTCGAGTGACTGCGGGGTTTTTCAACAGCTCCTCCAGCACGTGCTCGATCACAGGAGCCAATCCGATGCTGCGGCGTCACCGCGCGGAGTTCCTCATCCTCCCGCCCGCAAACGCGATGCAGAAACTGGGGAAGGGTTCGAGTTTTTTGGGACCACTAAAAACGGTCAAATGACATTTACTGGGTCAGAGGACAATCATCACAAAGATCGTGCACATGAATAGATGGAACATCTGGACTGGAGAATGACGCGTTTTATCAGTGAAAACCTTTACTTGGTGAAAAGATGGCCTTTTGTGACAGACTGCAAAAGCAAAGTGTTTTTATAGTTAATAACTACTTAATAACGTACTTGTTTCAACAAATATACAAACCAATAAGTAACACTTCATTATGATGGTCCATTTGAATATTACTGTATGCTTAATATCTGCTGATACTGCTCCTTCAACAGACTAGCAACTTTACAAGTACAGTACATGTCAACTTACACTAACCCTAAACCCAATACTAACACCAACTCAGCAGTCTTCCTATAATCTATGAGAATTGGTTGCCATGTTGATGCAACATAACTTAAATTCAACAAACGGACCATCACAATAAAATGTGACCAACAACTTCTCAAAAAGATGTAGGCCCTAATGTTAGACGAAAAGTTTTTTCATCTATAAGCTTTCATATCAATTATTATTTAGTCTAAATGAGGAAGAAGTTTCGAGTTCCGCTGTGTGTGTGTATATATATATATATATATATATATATATATATATATATATATATATATATATATATATGTGTGTGTGTGTGTGTGTATATATTCTCAATATTGGAAATGTGAGGTGGTTATATTAAATAGCAATTGTGAGGAGAGACTCTAAGATATAAAGCCAGCATTGAAAATCATAGAATTATATAACCTTATATTTTATATTTGATTGCGAGTTATTTTTTGCTATTCTGCCTTCTCACATTATAAATCTACAATTGCAAATTTATATCACAATTCTGAAATACAGGTTTTAATAGCAGGAAATAAATTATTTCTTGTGACTTATGAACACTGACTGTATTCTATATTTGTGTTAGCAAGTTAACAAATAGTGAGTTAACAATTCTGATTTTTTTCCACAAAATTACTCTCACAAGTTTGAGCTTTGAATTCTGTATAAAAGTCTTTATCTCTAAACTGAGAAAAAAAGTCAGAATTGTTCATTGTTAACAATAAACTTAGAATTATATAATTTGTTCAGCTGTGAGCCAGCATCTTGCCATTTTGACCTTTTACATTGCATTCTTGCATTTTTAGTGACACATTAGCATATTACAATTTATATTTTCCAGTTTTTTTTTTCTATAAACTATAAACTGCTTCTATAAACTGCAAGCCAGGATAGAAACTAGTATCTATAAGCATTAAAAACCAACTGTGAAGTGTAAACTCCAAATCAACATTTGTTTTTCCTGGATTGCCTTGATTTTTAATTATAAAATTAAGACAGTAAGGTCCGACTTTGCTTTGACAAAAGTCTTGTCACTTAACAGAAATAATGTACAATATAGAATATAAAGTCATGCTGCAGTGGAAGAAGAATAAATATTGTGTATGACTCCCAGAGTTCATCAAGTTCATCTTCAATGCCTCCTCCATCATCTTAGCCCAGACAATAATGTTCATGTCTGGTGAGTGGGCTGGCCAATCCTGTAGCACCATGACTGCCTTTGCTTTCTGAAGTACGAGAATGAGCGCTGTCCTGCTGAAGAATTTGCCCTCTGCTGTAGTTTGTAATGTAATGTGCGACACAAATGTCTTGATACCTCAGGCTGATGATGTTGCCATCCACTCTGCAGATCTCACACACACACACACCCATACTGAATATAACCCCAAACCATGATTTATCCTTCACCAAACTTGACTGATTTCTATGAGAATCTTGGGTCCATGCGGGTTCCAATAGCTCTTCTGCAGTTTTTGACGACTGGGATGCAGTTAAACAGATGATTCATCTGAAAAATCAACCGCCTGCCACTTTACCAATGATTAATTTAGAAGTCAAGTTATTATTTGTTGCTTTTACAACTGGGATCGATGACAAGACTTTTGTCAGGTAGTGTATAAAACATACCTCTCTAGATTAAAAAAAGATACTGCAAACAATATAAGACACATACCATATTTATTACACACCCATGCACACATATATACAGAATCTCCAATAAACTACTTCTTGTCTCCTGCTTTAGCCTGAGGATCTTTGGCACTGCAGTGGCTCTGTAAGGCAGAGAGGATTTCTTTAATTGTTAGATTTGATCCCTTCATCAGCAGCCTTTCTCCATCCACTGCAAAACACCACAACACGTGTTAGACATTATGAAACATCACTATGTCCAACATCGAGAGTTATTCACTCACCAAACATGACATCAATGGTGGGCTCCGATCGGTCGTGCTTCACTTGTGTGATAACCTCACAGTTCATATTTGTGGATCTGGCTCTATCAGACCAGACAATGGACAGAAACTCTCTGCAGGAAGAAAGTAATACAGAAGATTTGTAAGAGATGGGAAAGACTGGAGTGTGTTTTGGGACTTCACGGGTGGGAATTTTTTCTCCTGTTTTAGGACCTTTCTATGCATTTTTGTCATCTAATTACTTTCTTTAAAAAAAACTTCTGCATAAGCATTGTGTTAAAATGTTTAGAAAAAAATCAAATAATGGTGCTAATATTTAATAATATCACATATTAATATACATAAGTGTGTTTTTTTTAAAATAGTAAACTAATACGTCTTTTGAAACACGCAAACTATCTGTATTCTGCATGTTTGATAGTGAACTATAATATATTATAGAAAAGTGCAGCATATATTGTGCATTACATATTAGTATGTAGAAGTATAAACTGCATAATGATATCATATAATAATAATAATAATAATAATAATAATAATAACAATAATAGACATTAAAGTGTTGACTATCGAGTGATGAGTATCTAATGTGGATTATTGCATGTTGACTATCGAATATGGATTATCGAGGGTATATGGAGTAATGAATATCGAGTGATGACTATTGAGTGATGGCTATCAAGTTATGACTGCCGAGTGATGACTATCCAGTGTGAATTATCGAGTGTTGACTACGGAGTGATGACTATCGAGTGTGGATTATCGAGGGTTGACTATCGAGTGTTGACTATCGAGTGTTTACTATCGAGTGATTGGACTATCGAGTGATGACCATCAAGTGCAGATTATCAAGGGTTGACTACCAAGTGATGTCTAGAGTAATGTCTGGAGTGATGACTACTGAGTGTTGACTACAAGAGTGATGACTATCGAGTGTGAATTATCGAGAGTTGCCAACCGAGTGAAGACTATCGAGTGTGAATTATCGAGTGTGAACTGTCGAGTGATGACTATTAAGTGTGGATTATTGAAGGTTGACCATCAAGTGATGACTATCGAGGGTTGATTTTTAAGTGAAGACTATCGAGTGTGAATTATCTAGTGTTGACTATCAAGTGTGGATTATTGATGGTTGACTATTGAGTGATGACTGTCGAGTGATGACTATTGAGTGTTGACTATCAAGTGATCGGACTATCGAGTGATGACCATTGAGTGCAGATTATCAAGGGTTGACTACCAAGTGATGTCTAGAATGACTACCGAGTGATGACTATCGAGTGTGAATTATCGAGAGTTGACTACGGAGTAATGACTATCAAGTGTAAATTATCAAGTGTGAATAATCGAGTGTTGACTACCGAGGGTGATGACTATAGAGTGTGGATTATTGAGGGTTGACTATCAAGTGATGACTATCTAGTGTGGATTATTGAGGGTTGACTATCAAGTGATGACTATCGAGTGTTAACTATTGAGGGTTGACTTTAGAGTGATGACTATCGAGTGTGAATTATCGAGTGTTGACTACCGAGGGTGATGACTATAGATTGTGGATTATTGAGGGTTGACTATCAAGTGATGACTATCGAGTGTGGATTTTTGAGGGTTGACAATCAAGTGATGACTGTCGAGTGATGACTTTCGAGCGTTGACTATCAAGTGATTGGAATATCGAGTGATGCCAATCGAGTTATGACAATTGAGTGTGGATACCGAGAGATGACTCTCGAGTGATGAGTGATGACTAAAAAGTGATGACTACAGAGTGTGAATTATCGAGTGTTGACTACGGAGTGATGACTATCGAGTGTGGATTATCGAGGGTTGACTATCGAGTGTGAATTATCGAGGGTTGACTATCGAGTGTAGATTATTGAGAGATGACTATCTAGTGTGGATTATTGTTTGCTGGTAACAATAATGTATTAATTCTTATGATCGAGAGTGAGCTATGGTTCATAAAATAATAAAGACTGTGTTGTAATTACAGAAATATAAGTGCAACACTGCGATCATTTTAAAATAGCAGCTCATAAAAACTGGCCAAAACATTACCAAAACATTAGTTTATATAAAACTTCTCTTTCTTACTAGAATCACTGTACAGTATATTACAGTTTTTTCTCAGTGGCTTTGGTGCATTTCTCACAATATTTACATTTGCACAACAGTTAATGCATTTCTTAAAACAATTTTACAAACTGAAAAACCCAGTTGATAACCTGCAAAAGCATGTCACATGCTCAAAATGGAGAACTCATTCCAAAAAGCACGTATTCATGTCAATAAAAGTGCCGGTGTCATCAAGATGAAAAGTCCTGACACCATTGTTAATGAACAAGATAGTCAAATGGCTTTGTCATGTTTTCATTATGACAGTTTACTCTCAACATTTTTTCTAATGCAAAAAAGTCAGATGTTGGTGACACGTCCTGAAAATGCTCAAGACAGCACTGTATACTATTTGCACAGCCATTTGAAAACTACAGTAAAGTTCGACATCACTGCATTTAGTGAGGTATCTGAGTACAAGACACTGAATATGTATCTTTCACATTTTACTGCATATGCTCTAATTTATTCACAGCATTGTGCAAAAGAATAAATACACCCTTATTTACAACAAACACAAACTTCCTTTGGGTAGAGCTGTGCACGACTGTAAACAATATTGCAGAACATATTGAAACTGAACCAACAACACACATAGGTTGAAATCCTAAAAATGTCTTTCAAATTTAACAATTTCATAATTGTTCAATTCAGAAGATATTTTTAGGAAAAAAAATATATATTTTTTTAAATAAAATTAGCTTGACAGATTTTGCCAACTAGTTAGACATTTTTGTATGTAAAGACTCAATTAATGAAATGAGGACTATTAGTTTTATATGGAACGACTATTCAGCATTTATAAGTTTAGTTAATTTTGACTGACATGACATAAGCAAATGATAATGTTAGAAACAGCAGAGAGTTGTATGAAAGCAATTGATGCATGTCCAAAAGCATTTGCAATTTGTTGGAAGGAAACTACTATGATGTGCAAAAATGACTAATTGTTTTGAAAAATGCATTAACTGTTGTGCAAATGTAAATAATGTTGTGAGAAATGCACCAAACTACAGAAAAACTGTGAGAACCATATGCCTTCCTAAGAAAAGATGGTGCAAAAACATATTACAAGAAGGGTCATTCAGAAGGTGGTCATCTGCTTTTAAACATATGCACTTAATAAGTTTAACTCCTAGGAGCCATATCTTGATCCTCTAAAGGAGGAATGCTCTAAAGTGAGCTGTCTGTCAACTGTGACGGAGTGGGTCTTGAAGCAGGGCAAGCAAGATAAAACCTGGTGTCTGGTTAGCTTTTGCATCACACTCTGCAGCAACCGGTGTTCCTGTGTGAGTGTCAGACTTATTCTTCGAAAAGAATAAAATCATTTTGGAAGTAAACCTTGTGAGACTTTGTCTCTTGATCAGCAAGAGCAACTCTTCTCGACAGGGCCGGAGTGGGACTCATTTTCAGCCCTGGAGTTTCAAGCCAGACCGGCCCACCTCAGTTCACGACTGTCTATTTTAAAATAAGATCATTTCCAGTTCAGTTTCTAGTGACACTATCACGTCTTTTTCAAGAAAACAGCTGCTTTACAAATTCAAATTTTCAAAAGCCCTAACAGTATTACATGTCTTAACAATAAAGATGAAAAAAAATAATAATCATAATTTTCCAGGTGAGGTTCGAACACGGGTCAGACGGCGTTAGTAACGCAATGTGATTACCACTGGTCCACTATAGCGCTAATGCAGCTGAACAAAAAAAAAGTATTGGACCTGCAAGACATGGTATTACTTTCTATTGATGGCTTAATCTCCCTTTTTTAAATTTCTGATCAAGTTATGTCAGATTTATTAATAGTGAATCATCTGATTTTCATTGAGCAGGTGTATTATTCATTAATATTAATTATTCGAATTCGCTGTTTGGGGTCGAATGATGATAGTCAACGTTACATCCTCATTAACGTTAGTTAATCTGCAGGCTGCAACCAGCAGGTCCTACACCACCCAATCTGCTCTGATCTAGGATCCAACCAGGGAGTCCGAAGACCATGGCCTCTAGCATCTGTCATTAGAGCACCTTTAAATGTCAGAGGAGTGAGGTTTACCTGCGCAGCACTTCACTAGCTGGCCTCAGTTTCATAAGTCCAGCAGTATGGCTGAATTAACAGTATTTGAAAAACAGCAGACGAAAAGTTCTCAGAAAAGTAGTGTGCATTCGGTGGACACTTTACTATCCCAAAAGTCAGCACAAGAAAATTTATACATAGGAATGAAGGAACACAACTGATGCGAGTAGATTGTGTGATAATTAAATGGTGAATGTAGTATGTTTTAATTGCACTACTATCCTTTACATTCATACTATATAAAACATACTCTTCCAACAGTTTTAAAGTTTAAATTCAAATGCTGAACCTACACGAGAAGCATGCCATTTCGGATGCAGCAATTATTGTGCAACTTCTTTGGGGGTTTCTGGGTTTCTTCTTTGTGGGTATTTGAAGATTCTACATTAGAGCGCCCCCTGGCCTTCAGTGGAGATTTCATAAAACTGTGCTTTCCTACGAAGATGTGCATGACATTCACTAATTTGCTTAATTGTACAACCCTATTTGAAATGGCCAAATTTCAACTAACTTCCCAAGATCTTTGAGTATAATCGTTATTATAGGGTATATGCAGAGCTAGTGTTTCTTCCCATAATGATAAACTTCCGGTGAACGGTTAATGTGACTTTTTTCCATTTTATCTGGTTCCTTTTACAGCATTAATATTGTAATGTAATTAAAATACAATCAGTTAAATAGGTTTTGGCATTCATTTAGTTGCTCAAGCATAAAATGAGACAAAAAGCAGTTTACTCGCATGCGGCCGTCAGAATCGGCAGGCTAGGGCTGAAGCTCTATTGAATATGCTGGGGTAAAATAAATGCTCATATTATAAAGGCATGGCGGGAGGAAATGCAATTTAATGCAGTGACTCTAGTACAATCTGAGACCCACTTTATATCAGATATCACTCAGCCAGTGGAGATAGCTGATGTTTAAAGAAAACAGACCTTAAACGTGCCGATTTTTGCAATGGCATACAGTTTCCCAAAAGCGCTTAACTTAGGCAACTGACAAATTGAAAAGTCCTTTAGCATACCTCAGCATCTACCTTATTAATCATGATAAATACTTTACATTTCATTAATTTACAATTATTTAATCACTGATAATTTTACATTCATTAATAAATAATAATAGGGGTTTAGACTCTTTGTATAATCCCTTCATCAGTTATTTTGTCATCTTTTATCAGTTATTCAACAACAAAAATAATCAACATGTGGAAGGAAAGTGTACGCATCATGAAAATTGGTATACTGTGCAATTATCAATAATTATAACAAATGTATTAGTGTTAAACTCTTTTGACTGATCACTCTTAGCCTGCTGTAGTTATTTGGATTACTCAGAAAGGGACGCCAGAGGTTTTACAATACAGATAATTCATCCTAAAATGAAATTGTACTCACTATTTACTCACCCTCAAGTGGTTTTAAATCTTTGTTATGAGTTTCTTTACTCTGTCCATCACAAGAATGATATTCTGAAGAAAGCTGAAAAACAATAACTATGTAACCAAAAATAAATACTTTAAATGTCAATGTTTACAAGTTTTCAGCATTCTTCAAAATATCTTCTTTTGTGTTCAAAACAGAAAAATGCAAACAGCGAAGGTAAAGTAAATGGTGACTGTTCATTTTTGGAAGAATTAACGTAACGTTATCCTCTTACTTTATACGAATGCAGTTGAATCATGATGAGCTTCATATTATCAATGCGACATCATAAGCATGTTAGCTTTCCACAAATATATTTGCATATAATTCCGAATTATCGATGTATAGTACCGTTCACTTGACAAGTCAAACGTCGGGTTTGGAGAATAGTTCGGCAGTGGCGAAGGCAACAATATGAAATGTTACGAATAACCTGCACCAGAAGAGCTGATAAAGTCATGCTCAAGAACAAGATTTACTTTACCAGACATAACGTTACTCGTTCAACGTTAACCATAATCACGAGACGTAAATCAACGTATGTGAAGAATTCTTACCGTGCGGAGCGAGCATTATTATCAAAAGGACAAAACTGTACAATGATTTGCTTAACCGTCTTCAATACTACTCCTGCCTTCTTGGACGCCGCCATCTTTCTGTACGTGACCTTTCACCTGCTCGTGACGTAGGCATGCGGCTCGTCTAGAAGATTTTTGTGTAATATATATTCACATAGTAATACATTCAAACTCGTCAAATATATTTAGATTTTATTTATTAGTTTATTACTTTTAATTTATTTTCGTATTTAAAAACATTTTACTTTATTATTTGTACTACGTCATATAAATAAATAAATAAATAATGAATAAATAAATGAATGAATGAATAAATAAAAAAATAGTCAATGCTTTTTTTATTGAATCTTTATGTATTTAAATTGTTTTATTGATATTCAAAAAAACTTCCTATTAATTAAATACCTTATATGAATTACAATAATTTGTAAAGAGATGTGAAAGCATTTTTAAGCATGGACTGTAAATTAAAATAAATAAACAGATACATACATACAATACATAAATAATACAATAACAATTTCTGATACATATTGCACTCAAAACATTATGAGTCTATAATGTTATAAGTAAAGTTATATCATGTATAACATTATATATTATATAAATATAAATAAATACCCAAATATTGCTTAATAAATAAATGAGTAAACAAATCAATAAATTCCAGCATAAATAAACAAAACAGATAAATACATATGTAAGTAAATAAATAAATGTATATTAAAATCCTGAGGAAAAAAAACTAAGCTCAAGAATGAATAAACATTTGAAAGGAGGGAAAATAAACTTTTTAGTTTAGCATTTTCTTATTCCCCCAACATTCCTATAATTTATTTAATTATTTACCTGCCCGTGCTATGAAGTATTTATATACTTATTCCTACTTATAGGAATGTGTGCATTTTTATACGCATAAATTTATTTATTTGCATTTTATTATTTATTATTAATTTATTTATTTATTTATTTATTTATTAGTTCATTTATTTATGAAGGAATTTATAGTTTTATTTACTCATTTATTTGTATATTTGCCTATTTATTTATTTATTATTTTATTTATGCAAAAATTTACAGCTTAATTTACTAATTCATTTAAATATTTGCATATTTATTTATTTATTATTTTAATCAGGCGGGAATTTATGGCTTTATTTACTCATATATTTAAATATTTGCATATTTATTTATTTATTGTTTTATTCACGCAGGAATGTACGGCTTTATTTACTCATTTAGTTATATATTTGCATATTTATTTATTATTTTATTTATGAAAGAATTTACCGCTTAATTTACTAATTTACTTAAATATTTGCATATTTATTTATTTATTGTTTTATTTATTCAATAATTTACAGCTTAATTTACTAATTTATTTAAATATTTGCATATTTATTTATTATTTTATTTATGCAAGAATTTACAGCTTAATTTACTAATTTATTTAAATATTGGCATATTTATTTATTTATTTATTTATTTATTTATTTATTCAAGAATTTACAGCTTAATTTACTAATTTATTTAAATATTTGCATATTTATTTATTTATTATTTTATTCGTGCAGGAATTTACAGCTTTATTTACTCATTTATTTAAATATTTCCATATTTATTTATTTATTTACGCAGGAATTTACAGCTTTATTTACTCATTTAGTTATATTTGCACACTTATTTATTTATTATTTTATTTATGCAGGAATTTACAGCTTAATTTACTCATTTATTTATATATTTGTGCATTTATTTATTTATTTTATTTGAAATATATGGCTTAATTTACTCATTTATTTAAATATTTGCATATTTATTAATACATTTTTTGTTTTATTTATGCAGGAATTTATTAATTTATTTACTAATTTACATGTATTTTTGTATTTATTTATTTGGTTTTTGCAGGTTTTTTTCTCCGTACATATATAGTCAGTTTTTTATTAATATAATATTTTCATATATTTGTTTATACATGTTTGCCCTAATATTTAATATATATTTATAACAATGTTTTATCGTTCATTTATGCAGCTGTGGGGAACTAGTTCAACATTTTTATATTCAAAGACTCAAGTAATGAAATGAGTACTATTAGTTTTATATGGAATGACTATTCAGCATTCACAAATTTGCTTAATTTTGACTGACATGACATAAGCCAATTATAATGTTACAAAACAGCAGAGAGTTGTATAAAAGCAATTGATGCATGTCCAAAAGCATTTGCAATTTGTTGGAAGGAAACTACTATGATGTGCACAAATGACTAATTGTTTTGAGGAATGGATTACATGCTGTCCAAATGTAAATAATGTTGTGAGAAATGCACCAAAGCGACTGAGAGAAACTGTAATAAAAAGCATTTTATTGATGAAACGTGAAACACCTCCAGCAGATGGCGCAAGTGTATAGAGTATAATACATGTACGACACGGTTTACCTTCGACATAATTGTTCTGAGTTAATTTATTTATTTCCAAAAGAGTTCCATAATATTCCACAAATCTGTTTAACAGACTTAAACGTAAATTTTTTAAAATATGTGTTCTTCAGCAGAACATCAAAGGAGATATTAGGCTGAAACTGATCAGTGGAGCAGGGACATACAGTGACATATTGAGGAGCTCAAATACACTGAAATATGATAACTGCTGCTTGTTCAAACTACCTGTTTAAAATGAGCTGAAACAACGCAATTCTTGTAATTTCTTTGGCCAACTTCTTTGTTTTATGTTCAGTCCACTTATATGTGTAAAGCATTAAGTTAACATAAGCGTTTTGTGTTGGGACAACATGAAGGAATTGCGTTAGCCCAACTACCTGGTTAGGGCATTTGTAGTTCCCAGCATGCTTTGCGTGTGATTGAATTAATTATTTATGTTAACAATAAAAAGTAATCTTAGGTGTATAAAGTTAGACCTTTGATTTAGAGTTTAATCTTCACATTAGTTTGACGATTTTGAAGATTTTCATGTGCTTTGAGTTTTGAGATCACCATCTTGCAAAAGCACCCATGCTTTGGCTGTTGGCTGCTTTATTTGCAAAAAAGCAGTTTGTTTACTCGCTCAGTGAGCAATAACTGTCCTAAAATTAATTCTGAGATCAATGTTAATCAATTACTGTATATATTATATGCTTCAAATGGCTCTTTTATTTAATTTAGGATTCCTTCAAATAAAACTACACCTTAGAAATAAAGGTACAAAACCTGTCACTGGGGTGGTACCTTTTGAAAAGGTACACTTTTGTACCAGAGAGGTGGACATTAGTACCTTTAGCGCACACTTGTGTACCTTTAAGGGTTACTTTTGTACCTTTAAGTTACTGTGAGGTACAAATTTGTACTTTTTAGGTATTAATATGTACCTTTAAGGTACTGTTAGGAACAAAAACGTACCTTTTGAAAAGGTACCAGCTCATTGACAGATTTTGTACCTTTATTTCTGAGATTGAGAGTTTAAAATGTAAGACACATAATAGACATACATGATATGAGATGTTTGAGTTTAAGTTAATTAAAAATACAAATGTATTTCAACTTTTATTTGATAAAATCATGTTTGACCAACTCAATTGCATTTAATTGTGCAAAATTTTTTTTTTAGTTGGTGCAAAACAAATCTATTGGATGTAAATCCTGCACTCAATTAAATTGAGTTCATCCAATGAGTTATTTTTTTGAGTGTAGACAAAAGGGCGAGTTTCTTATTTATTAAACGTTTTTATAAACAAGATATATTGGTGATTCAGAAAATGCAAGTCAACGGCTATCTGCATTTTGAGAGCAATGAAAACCAATTTAGGCAAAACAAATTTAATACACATGCCTTTTAGAGATACATGGAAGTCTCATAAATTAATGATCTGTGCAAAAACTGAACATTATTTATAACATCATTGTTTTTAAATCCAAGCAGGATCATAACTTTTACATCATAATGTATGAATATGTGGGGCGTCACGGTGGCACAGTGGGTAGCACGATTGCCTCACAGCAAGAGGGTCGCTGGTTCGAGCCTCGGCTGGGTCAGTTGGTATTTCTGTGAGGAGTTTGCATGTTCTCCCCATGTTTGCGCGGGTTTCCTCCGGGTGCTGTGGTTCCAGACAAGTCCAAAGACATGCGCTATAGGTGAAATGAGTACGCTAAATTGTCCGTAGTGTATGAGAGTGCAGGTGTTTCCCAGTGATTGGTTGCAGCTGGAAGGGCATCCGCTGCGTAAAACATACCCTAGATAAGTTGGTGGTTCATTCCACTGTGGCGACCCCAAATTAATAAAGAAACTAAGCCGAAAAGAAAATGAATGAATAAATTAATGAACAAATAAATATGTGTGTATGTGTGTGTACGTGTTTTTGTGACATGTCAGGACACAAATCTATATAATGACATAGGTATGACACAGGTATTATAAGAAGGTGGTGAAATGAAATATGAGGACATTGCTGATGTTTCATTTCTCAAAAAGCTTATAAATCACACAGAATATTTTTTTCAGAAAGTAAAACTGTACACAGTTTCCGGTGAGAGGTGGTTTTAGGGGTATGGTGGGGTTAGCGCAATAAAAATAACAGTTTTTACAGTATATAAACAATTCACAAAAACAAACATCTGTACGTGTGTGTGTGTGTGTGTGTGTGTGTGTGTGTGTTTGTGTATAAAAATGCAGTTATGCATTTCAGCAAACTGAACGCATATCATGTTGATGCACGCAATAGTATTACATATAAAATTTTATGTAAATTAAATAAACGTGCTTTCTGGGCAATTCAAAATGCACATTTTGAGCGTAACACAAGTAACATCAACATTTGTTCTTCCATTTGCTTAGGACTTGTTATAACACTTGTTTAGCTATAAAGGCGATAGCTATGATGTCAGCATCAAGTTAGCGTGCAGGTTTTCACATACATCCATTACTGCAGTCTCAGAAATAATGGTACACAAGCTGTCACTGCTGTCATATGCTTTTAAATTAAAGGTAGTACCTATCTACTTACCTTCCATTTGCAGCCCATCACTGTGAAACATCCAAACACACTCTCGCTTACACACATACACTTTGGACAATTTTAGCTTACCCAATTCACCTATACTACATGTCTTTGAGCTGTGGGGGAAACAAAAACATCCAGAGGAAACTCACACAAACACTGGAAGAACAGGCAAACTACACACAGAAATGCCTACTGACCCAGCTGAGGCTCAAACCAGTGACTTTCTTGCTGTGAGGTGACATCGCTACCCACTGCGCCACCACATCGCCACCTAATTACATCAGCAAAATTGTTTTTATAATACTTAATCAATTATTTTGTCTGAAAAGTAACTTAGTTAAATAGGTATTTGAATTTCTTGACTCAATACTAAAACTCGGCATATCTCAAAACATACAATAGACGTTACACTCCTAATTCTTTTCATTTGAGTCAACCAGTACCATACATTTTCAACTAATTTTTCAATATTTTGTTTCCTGAGCATATGCAATTATCTTGAGCCAGCAGCTAGCTCTCTGCCACTCTCACATGGTCGCCCACTGAAGCGAAGCAGGGCTGCGCCTTGTCAGTACCTGGAAGGAAGACCACATGAGAAAGCAAAGTTGCTGCTGGAAGTGGTGTTAGTGAGGCCAGCAGGGGGCGCTCATCCTGTGTTGTGGATCCTAACACCCCAGTATAGTAAAGGGGACACTATATTGGCGTCTTTCGGATGAGTTGTTAAACCGAGGTCTTGACTTTCTGTGGATGTTAAAAATCTCAGGATGTTCTTCCGTCCATCATGGCCTTTTAACCATCCCCATATCATAATTGGCTTCATCACTTTGTCTCCTCTCAACCAATCAGCTGGTTATAAATGGTTGCCGTCGTGTCATCCAGGTGGATGCTGCACACTGGTGGTGAATGAGGAGATTCCCCCTAAAGTGTCCATGAAAGCATCATATAAATATAATTATTTTTTTATCATTATTATTATTGTTATTATTATAACTTATATAAATGTTATTTAGTTGGAAAATAGAATTAATCTGCAAAACATACAGTATGTTGTTCTGCTTCTCTGAAATTATTCATAAAACTTACATTTAAAACTTACATTTATGTACACTATTTAAGGCAAGTACTGTAACTGTAATTAATTTACCTAAAATGTAGGTTAGTCCTTACTTAACATTTCAGCAGAAAAGCAATGTACTTTTAACCAATTACTTCAAAGTAACCATATGAAACCTTTATATACAAATTTGTACCTTTTGAAAAGTCAGACCGTGAGTTTTGAGGAACTAACACGTGTACTACTAATGGTGCTACATTAGTGTTATTTGCATGTTCGCTAGTGTTTACTAAGACCCGTCTCTCATGGCTGTGATGACCAAAGGGTTTCTTTCCTGAACAACTAAGTGCACAGTTCTTGTCGCACATTACAGCTATATTTAGACATCAGCTTGGAGGGTGAACTTCCTATCAAGCCCATTTCTAAAAACAAGTTTCTCTTTTCCTCACTGAAACAATGACAATGAAGGCTCCTGCCACCGTTTATTCCAAAATAAAGAAAGCCAAAAACAATAAGGCAGAACCTCAAGGGAAGGGTTGGCCTTTTATAATGTGTGTTAAAAGTTATTTTAGTATCGCTTTCATTGCTTCTTGTTCTAAGTATAATTTTGCAGGCTCATTAGAAAGTCAGGCAGCAGGCACTGGGAGCTGTGTTCAGGAAACAGACACCGGATTGGAGCAGATGCTACACTTTTTTTTCCTATTACTGTACATGAAAGTTACACATCAAAGCCATGCTGAATCCCTATTAGTGTAGTGTCATTTCATTGTCTATTACTGCTGAATTCTGAATTCCAGGTTGAGCCAAATTGTACAATATAAATCTTCCTCTAAATAAATGAATGGATGGAATGATGGATGGATGGATGGATGGGTACATAGATGGGTACATGGATGGATGAACAGACAGACAGACAGACAGACAGACAGACGATAGATAGATAGATAGATAGATAGATAGATAGATAGATAGATAGATAGATAGATAGATAGATAGATAGATAGATAGATAGATAGATAGATAGATAGATAGATAGATAGATAGATAGATAGATAGATAGATAGATAGATAGATAGATAGATAGATAGATAGATAGATAGATAGATAGATAGATAGATTTTTGTCACCAGTAAAATATAAATAAGGAATCTGCATATAGTTGTTTGTTTCAAAATAACAATAATACATTACTGTACAAAAATATTTATTCATATACATTATACAATTATGATATATATTAAATAATTACAATACAATAAAAATTTATAATATAATTATAATACAGTATAAACTAACAGTAGTACTACTACTTCTAATAATAATAATTATACACAATAATTTTATTAATCGTTGTTTTTGCCATTAATAAAATAATAATAAGAAATTTACATAAATTGTTTGTTTCAAAATAACAATAAAATTGCATAATATTTATTATTTATTCATATACGTTATAAAATTATGAATCACTGCAAATAATAATGACAATAACAATATAATTACAGTAATTAAAATATAATACAATTAAATAATATAATAATGACAGTAATTATAACCACAACAACAATAATAATAAATAATAATAGTAATAATAATTTCATTAATCGTTTTTGTTACCATTAAAAAATTAATAAATAAATTAATTATTTAATTATTTAATTTATTTAATTATTTTATTTTAAAAATGGATTAAAAATTTTAATGGATTTTGTAATCATAATATAATACAAGCTTGGAATAATTGCAACACCCAGTCAGCAAATAGCCTAAAGATACCCGAAAACACCTCGTGACACAAAAACCTTCACTTCCACAAGTGAAACTGTACCACAACCTGAAACCTGCTGCCTGCAAGAACACACCCTCTCGAGCTGCTTTTGTTGCAGTGTATCCATCAGAACAGAACTACAGTACCCATGAGTCAATGCGCGGCGAGGCTCCGTCACTCCACCCTCTGCATATGCGAAGAGTAAAGGATCGCGGGCTCAGACTCACAGCAGCACCGGAGCGCTCGGGTAATGTGTGTGAGTCTGTGTGTACGGCACTGCGGCTCTTCTCCAGCCCGCTGTCATCACCTTTAAACACGACATGTTGTATGAGAGCCGCCGGGAGCTCGAGGAACCAGCGCAGATCAGATAAAGTGGAGCTCGGAGAAACAGCTGATCCGCGGATGCTCGTCTGAGGTGAGCGCTTTACTAGTCCTCTTTTAACACTCGCTATCAATGCATGACTGGAAAAGTTGCGAGGAAGGTTATATGTTGGATTTTAGGATAGTTCTGCTGTGAATGGATTTACTCAACTTCTGCGTATTGTGTATGAGAGAGAGGGAGAGGGAGGGAGAGAGAACTGACGGTCACTGTGTCTAAAAAGATGTTTATCTGAATATTTGTGTGTGATCTTAATTTGTATATTAATTCCCCTATACCGATTGATGGAGAAAAGCAAAGTAACGGAATGACGATGGTTTGAGTAAGTCTGATGATTGGCTGTCCTGTCAGCGTGTCTGTGCGCATATTATCATGTAGAGACACGGTCATCTGTTGATTTCCCAGAGAAACACAGTGTGAGCTGTTTAAATGCGCATAAGGTCATTTTCTGTAAACGTGAATTGATGTAATGTTGTAAATAATAGTTTGAAGGACAGCGAGTTGCGCAGTCCAGTATGATGTTTATTTACTCTTACTCTTTACATGTAAAATAATTAGTGTGTTGTAGAAATATAAGCTTGAAAATGTCTAGTTAAAAAGTACGAAATGCAATGTTTGTCAAGGACATTTAAAACATTTTGTAGGGTGCCATATGATGTAAGCAAAATAAGAATATATATAAAAAATGTTTAACAATGAAGAAAAATTAATTATTTAATCAAAGGCTAAAATGTGCATTATTATAGCCCATAAGCAGGGCCAGACAGAATCTGCAGACATCTTTTGCTGTTTCTGTGGAGAATTTTGTAAAAAAAAAAAAAAAAAAAAAAAAGTAAAATATAAATTATGCTAAATGATTTTGGGAGTATCAGAACTAAAAACTTAAAAGTTAAAAAAGGTTATTTTTATTTAATATTTTATTCAATGTTTACAATGCAAATTAGATCCACTTATTTGGATAATAAAACAAGTGTCTCATACAATATATCTACTAAAAGACGAAAAATATAATACTAATTAAATAAACATTTTCATATAAGTCTATAATATTACTAAAAATTATAAAAAAAAAACGGAATAAATATATACACAAGTAAATAAATAGACTCAATGATGGGCTAAATATCTTTTGAAATGTGCAGATTTTTTTTGGTGCAGATTCTGTGTGGGCCTACCAAAAATGCAGGGGTGCCCAAACATTTTTCATATAAGGTCCAAAAATCAAACTTGATTGAGGGTTGTGGGCCAAATATATACCAATCCGTATATTCAATTTGCCATGCATAATTTCCTAATTTGTTAGGTAATATATAAAAATAACCAGAAAATGTAGCTTTAAATCATGTTAACTAATGCGCTATCTTTTAATAACAAACTTATTACAGTAAAAACATCAATAATCCGATTTATAACACAATGGAGTTCAATGCGGCACACACTAGTCCAGCTGCTCCTGCCTTTACCATTTGCTCGCAGATATCTTATGCATTATCCTCTATCTTACAGTATTTTCATTTTAAAAGTCTAAAACATTTAATTAAATCATTTATTTTCAGTCTTCTTTTTTGTAGCTCAGCAATAAAACAACAAAACAAAAGGTTACGTTTAACTGGAAATGACGATCTCTGTCAAAGGCATTCGCCCCAACCACCTCCTTATCATTCCCCCTTTCTTTTCAGATGGGATGGTGGGCAAAATCAAAGGTTCCCATGGGCTAACCTTGGCCTGCAGGCCCTACTTTGGGCATATCTGCTATTATGCATAGAATTATAATATGCTTAATAGTAACATTTATATATTTATTATGTATTTTTAATAGTTTTATTTAATCATTAAATATTTGTAAAAATATGCAATGTTTCTATATTATAATTTTTTTCATTTTATTTTATTTATATAGATTATTTAATTATATTTAATTATATATATATATATATATATATATATATATATATATATATATATATATATATATATATATATATATATATATAACAATAATAATAGTAATAATTATTATTATTATTATCATTATCATTATTACTGTTTTTTTATTCATATTAGCTGAAAACAAAGGAGCATCAGGTGACATTTATGCTTTTATTGTTTAATATACACATTTTTTGGGCTGATTCATTAGATTTGAACATAATGCCATTTCATATTATGCCAAAATAAGTGATTTTTAATATTATTAATTACTTAAAGATTATTTCAAGCTTGAATTAAAATCTACAACATACCACCTCAACATTTCTGACATTTTCTTGTTCATTGTTTATTGTTTATTGTTCATCAGAAGTATATTAGCATACTAAAGCTCTGGGCAAAACAAATAACCCTCACGTCACGTTTATGCTTTTATGGTGATCAAAAGGCAAATGAGGACCTTTGATTTGTTTAATGGGTGCTGACATTGTATAAATAAAATGTCTTGCACGCACACAAAAATGCCTATGCAAACGCATTGAACATTCAAGTCTTCTTCACCTTTATCATAAACAAACAGCTCTTTTTTTCCCCACATGCAGCTAATCTTTTAATATTAAATTTCCTTGTCAGAATAATGCTGAAGGTAAAGCCTTCATTTAGTTCCTCAAGACGCATATCACATATAACTCATCATTATTGTCTGGCAGATGGCAAGCTGCAAGTCAGCACAATCTGTAAATATCAGTGCAATGTAAATGCAGCCTTTCAGCACAAAATAAAGCCTATTGCGACACATAAGCAGCTATGAATGCAGACAGCGTAGCAGGTTTAAGTAGGATCACAATGCATTGTCTTAAATCCATCGGTTTTCCTGCACCTAAGAGGCATCTACACACAAAAACAGTTGGATTGAGGTCAAAGGCTGTGGACAGGAGCCCTCCTCTCATGTTTATTAGACAGATAGTGTTTTGCTGGTTGGCTGAGCGTGGCTTCAGGCTCTGTTCCACTGCTGGCTCTCTCAGCTCTGCAGCACTGGCAGCTTTTGCTCTGCGTCTGCACCTGTCTGTCCTTCAGACCTGAGCTTCCCCAGACAGATTATTGTATAGCAAAATACACATTTCATGGTTTGGTACAAAGCATTGTCGGAAAGGTTTTTTTTTTATTGGTGGAACTTTGGACTCTGTTCTGGCCTTGGAGCGGTTTCTCAACACTGATGCAAATTATCAGCAGGCTTTTGAATTCAGAATATGTCTGCGCTTCATAGAGTTTTACTCATAAATGTCAAAAGAAAGAGTGGGAGTGAAGTTTCTCTCAAAGGGTTTGAATCTTAAATGGAAAGGAGCTAGTTTGAAGTCTGAAGCTGTTTTATTTTATTTTTACAAACCTGGCTCATAAAAAATATTTTTTTTCTTTTGCAAAAATAAATTATGTTGCTACTTGTACATTTCTTGAAGGTTTCATAGTAAAATGTCCTGTGTGTGGCACATGTGACGTTTTTTATTATGTTGATTCGTGCTTATATCTTTGCAGTTTATAAAACATTATCACAATAAACCTAACTGATAGTGTTAAAGAAGGAAATTTTGGTGAACAAACCATTTAATTTACCTTATTTTTACACAGCTGAGCACTTTGTTTGAGAGGATTCAAGTAAAAGTAAAGGACAGCCAAATATTATAGCAGTTCAAAAAAGTTTAATATGTAAAAAAATTCTGAGACAAAAACAGTTCCACGTCATGTGCTTCACAAATAATTAGGTATTCATTAATGATTTTACAATTTTTCTTTTCATATATAAGAGTTGTAATTTATCGAACTAATATGTGCGTGAACCAGCCACATCATAGGACTGTTTTGAGATTTGGCTCAAAAATCTAAAAAAAAAAAATGTAATACCATCATAGATTTTACAACAGGTCCATGGAAGAAAAAGGAATATTTAACAATTATCTGCATTTTAAATGATGACAGTATAAATTATCTTAATTTTTTTGTCATGTGTGACAGGGAAAATTTAACATCACATCAATAACCTGACTATTTAGTGGGTACAGAAAGTATCAGACCCCCTTCAATTTTTCACTCTTTGTGAAATTGCAGCCATTTGCTAAAATCATTTAAGTTATTTTTTTTCCTCATTATTGTACAAACAGCACCAAATATTGACAGAAATAAACAGAATTTGTGCAGATTTATTAAAAAAAGATAAACCAAAATTTCACATGGTTCTAAGTATTCAGACACTTTTCTCAGTATTTAATGGAAGCATCCTTTTGATCTAAAACAGCCATTAGTCTTTTTGGGAAAGATGCGACAAGTTTTTCACACCTAGATTTGGGGATCCTTTCCTTCTTGCAGATTCTCTCCAGTTCTGTCAGGTTGGATGGTAAATGCTTGTGGACAGACATTTTTAGGTCTCTCCAGAAATGCTCAGTCACAGAGTTGTTGTGAAGCCACTCCTTCATTATTTTAGCTGTGTGGGGTCATTGTCTTTTTTTAAAGTAAACCTTAGGCCCAGTCTGAGGTCCTGAGTTTTCATACAGAATATCCCTGTACTTGGCTCCTATCTTCCGACTGCATCTATGGAGCCCAGCTACAGTGATCTTTGGGTTCTTCTTTACCTCTCTCACCAAGGCTATTCTCCCCTGATAGCTCAGTCTGGCCAGACGACCAGAACTAAGACAGCTTCTGGTCATCCCAAACGTCTTCCATTTAAGGATTATGGAGGCCACTGTGCTCTTCGGAACCTTAAGTGCAGCTGAAATGTTTCTGTAACCTTGGCCAGATCTGTGCCTTGCCACAATTCTGTCTCTGAGCTCTTCAGGCAGTTCCTTTGACCTCATGATTCTCATTTGCTCTGACATGCATTGTGAGCTGTAAGGTCTTATATAGACAGAGTGTGACCTACCTAATGAAGTCCAATCAGTATGATTAAACACGGCTGGACTCAATGAAGGTGTAGAACCATTTAAAGGATGATCATAAGAATTGGACAACACCTGAGTTAAATATATAAGTGTCACAGTAAAGGGTCTGGTATCTCAGTATTTTTTAATAAATCTGCAAAAATGTCAATATTTCTGTGCTTTTTTCTGTCAGCATAGGGTGCTGGTTGTACATTAATTAGGCAAAAAATGAACTTAAGTGAAGTTTCACAAACTAAATTCGAGAGGAGCATGTGATAAGATTGATTGCAGCTGGCCACCCATCTACATTTATTAGTTAGCCAATCAGATTAATCCAAACTCACTATAAGTAGCTTAGCTAGAACTACTCCCTAAACTTCGTTTACCAAAGAACCCCCCATCCACCCTTTCCTCCTTTTCTCCTTTACCAGGGGGAGCTCTCGAGAACCACCTGATCCCGTACTCCCCTCACATGCTCTATTGACCAGGCGGGAGCCCTAGGCTCAACAATCTCCGAGCCCAGGGTTCTCTCCCGGGACAGCATGCCAAACAGTTGTCAAACAATATCTAAGTTTTTGAAATTATTTTAGCAACAGAAAATGTACAGTAGCAGAGTGAACATTTTAAAGGGGTCTGAATACTTTTTGTACCCACTGTAATTCACGTCATAAAGTAGTACTCACAACAGGTCTGTTCAAGCACACTCGTCACAAAAGCCACAAATGCAACACCAAGTGAACTACCGAGCAATTTGGCAATGTGAAAAAAAAATCCACGGTAAACATAAATGCACGTTTACAAATATTGAACTACGGCAAAAGCTAAGGTTTAAAAGTGATTACGCAGTGAACTAGTTGAGTCTATGAAAGGTCTGATTGCATTCCTGGATGTTTCTACAGCTGTGTCTTGTATTTGTTCTTTAGGAGGTGTGCTAAATCCTGTCAAATGGGGATTTGAGACCCAGTGGGGGATAGTGATCTAATGCAATATAATCCTCAGTGCATGAATGGAAATTCTTTACATCATCATCATTGTGCTTAATGGTATTGTTCAGAGCTTGCTGCTAAAATGCACAGGAGTAGATGTGTTGTTAAATGTGAGTAAACTGAATATAATCAGATGCTTTGCTAATTCCCATTCAGGATCAAACAGCCTGGATGCACAGATCTAGGCTGCTTTGAATCTTAAAGGTCTTGTGAAGTTCTCTGAAATGTTCTTTTTTTCTATTTTGATGTTTTATGTAATCATTCATTCATTCATGTAATCATTTTCTTTTCGGCTTAGTCCCTTTATTAATCTTGGGTCCCCACAGTGGAATAAACCGCCAATTTACCCAGCATATGTTTTTCGCAGCGGATGCCCTTTCACCTGCAACCCATCACCTGAACCCAATCTCAACTGAAAAATGAAGAGAGGGTGGGATGTAGAGTAGCTCCTCCCCTTTTTAAAAAGCAGCCAATATTGTTTTGTTTTTATCAGCCAGCCAAATGAAGAGCAAATGAGAAGCATCTTGAAGGAGGTGGTGCATGTCAGATACAAGAGAGCATTTGATTTGTCGAGATTTGATGAGAACCTGAAGTATGATGTGATGTGAAAAAAATTGTTTATCCATATTGGTGAAAGTGACAAACTGCAAGCTTAAGATGTTTATATCGGTTTTATATCGATATGTTTATATCGGTTTTATACTAAATGCAAAAAATTTCACTGTTTTGGAGCACACTCGCTTAAAGATATACTAAACATTAACAATACTGATACTAACATCTAAAAACCTTATTTTAATTTTAGAAGATCTTTAAAAAGAACACATCAAGAAAATGTTCATTCATTCATCTTTCTTAGGCTTATTCTCTTAATTCATCTGGGGTCGACACAGCGGAATAAACCGCCAACTTATCCAGTATGTTTTATGGATGCCCTTCCAGCTGCAACCAGATACTGGGAAACCTCCATACATACTCGTTCATACACCTACAGTACACAACAACAAATTTAGTTTATTCAATTCACCTATTGCACATGTGTTTGGACTGTGAGGGAAACCGAAGCACCCACGCCAACATGAGGAAAACATGCAAACTCCACACAGAATTGCCAACTGACCCAGCTGGGACTCAAACAAGCGACTTTCTTGCTGTGAGGCAACAGTGCTGACCACTGAGCCGCTGTGTCACCCTGAAGAAATTGTTTGCAGACTAAAATTCTCTCAAAAGGACCGATCTTTTGTCAGACATGATTAATTAAAACTATTGTAATAAACGTTGTTGAGGACTGTGTGTAATGTATATATGTTTTCAAACATTGTTATTATTATTATTATTATTTAAATGGGAAATATGTAAATCATTAAGGCAGATGGATTGCAAGTACTTGGATTGCAAGTTTCTTTGACTTCATGATATTTAAGTCCATGCAAATGATAATAAAGGCTAACAATTCAAATGATGTAATTCATCTACCATGGAATAGTTCCTCAAGCTGGAAGGTATCAATTGATGAAAGAGTTTTGCATCATATATTAACCACGGTAATGGTGAAACTCAAAGGGTGTGTTCACGTTACTGGGAAATGCAATGCAATGTTGTTGTCGAGTGTTGCGATAATAATATTTCTTTGTCTTAAGTTCATTTAAACCTCAGATAATTCAGATAAATTCATTATTGGCTGTTGTCATCTTCCTCTCCTGTCTTGTCTCCTGCCATTAGTATTAGGTATTAGTATTATAGTAAAGACCCCAAATTATAGGTCAGATTTGGATAAACAACCTATGCATGCAGCCTACAATGCTAATTTATTGCACTTCACTGCAATATGGATACTGCAAATACTATTGCCATGATCTATTGTGCATACCAAGCACTAATTAAACAGCAGAAGGTTCATGGTATCACATTAACCAGGCAATTTTAATATATTTAAATATATTTATTATGAATATGTATATATGTAGATCAATATATATTGATCGACTTCAAATGTTGAAAAATGTATATATAAAATGTCCAAGGAAATAATAATAATATTATAGAAAATAATCATTGATGTCACGGCTAATAGTTTAATGTTATATTTATATTAACTCTGGTGGGAAATAAGAAGTAATCAGGGCAGCAGAGTGAGGATTTGAACATCAAAATTATAATTAATTTAAATATATAAAAATGTAAACCTGACTGTAGCTTTATTTGATTATCAAATTAATTTAATATTTTAATAATTTACTCCAAATTTTATTTAAAAAGTTGTAAAGTTACTTATATTAAATATCATAGTTTTAAATATATATTATAATTTATGTTTGAGTGGACTTGGTTGGGACATGCATAATATGATATAATATAATATAATATAATATAATATAATATAATATAATATAATATAATATAATATAATATAATATAATATATAATATAATATAATATAATACAATATAATATAATATAATATAATATAATATAATATAATATATAATATAATATAATATAATATAATATAATATAATATAATATAATATAATATAACTGTCCATTATCGGTGTGTAATGTATTGCTACAGTGACTCGGTATGTTTTGACATGGGAAGAACTACAACGTCTGCATGACACACCAATATAAAACTCATTAATGACACTTAACACATTCAAATTATCCCATAGGCACTGGAGTCACTCCTGAATCACAAAATAAATATGGCCAATATCTCTCGCATGTTCTGTCGATAAAACGAAACCCTGGAATGTCGATTCTCCACTTCGATCAGCTTTTTACAAGAACCTTCAGCCATCATCAGACATGTTTGGCCAGTCTTAGACACAACAGGGCTTGCCTGATCTTGTCGCACTCTGTTATCGAACGAGGGGCCAATTGCAATTTTCACAGGATACAGGGAGGTATGTTTGATTGTTGTTTTGTTGAATGCACTCGCTCGCTCCGCGCCGCTCAAATAGAAATTGCTTCCTGCCGAGGAAGTGTCTGACTGTTTCACGTAAACAGAGCGAATTTAATTAAAGCAAATTATCAAAGTGGTGCTGGGAAATCAAAGGGCTTCTGGAGAGCATGCATAATGTGCCACATCAAGCTCGCCCTGTGTGTCATTTCCCTCTGTGCCCAAGTGAGTGGTCATGCTGAAGAGAACTGGACTATTAGAGCAATGTCACATCCACTCATGTCTGCAATGAGCTGTATTACATAGCCACTGGATATTTTTTTTGATTCTACATAAACAAGCCAGACTAAACAAACAGAAGCCAGAGCAGTAGCAATTTATGTAGTGTGCACTGTAAAAAAGCAATTGGTTTATTTAAAAAAATTTGTAAAACTGTTGCTTTTAAAGTGATTAGTTGACTTTACTCAGACCTAAATGTTCCCTGTAATAAAGCAACAAGAACTCTGGAACTCCTTAAACTTTCCTTCCCCTCTGCTATTGATAAATGATCAGGTGTGTCTGAAAACGAGGTTTTGTTCACAATCTTTGATAAATTTTGATTAAATCCCAACAGATGAGTAAATCTTTAAGTCACTGGTTAACTTTGACAAAATAACCATTCATTACTCTCATAGGATATTTAAAGAGATGGGCAAAATGTCTTGGGGTCGCAAGTCTGTATCCAGACCGGTGAAGAGCTCTCAAGATCAACACTACTGCATTTATGATTTGGACTTCCATGTATACTCTTAGTGTCATCTTTATCTTTGAGTAATTGATGTTGTGCATTTGCTTCTGATCTGGCTTTAATTGTTTGATTCTAGGCGGTTCCCCAAATTATTAAAGGGACAAAGCCAAAAATAAAGTTAATAAACAAGTGAATGAATGAATGAATGAATGAATGAATGATTGAATGAATGAATTAATTAATGTTTGATTGTATAATTGGCATGATACACATTGTGTGGAAAATAATTGTTAACCTTTTTGATTAATTCTGGAGATTCCCGAATTCATTGTATTCTATTCAGTATATTATATTGAGTCTGCACTACTATTTTGGTGCGACATGATTTTAGTGGCGCAGTAGGTAGTGCTGTCGCCTCACAGCAAGAAGGTCGCTGGTTCGAACCTCGGCTCAGTTGGCGTTTCTGTGTGGAGTTTGCATGTTCTCCCTGCCTTCGTGTGGGTTTCCTCCGGGTGCTCCGGTTTCCCCCACAGTCCAAAGACATGCGGTACAAGTGAATTGAAAATGAATGAATGAATGTCTGTGAGAAGCTAAGTGGCGTTTGGTCCTTAATGAACTTACAATTAAGAATATCAGACCCAAGAAAATATATCACAACTAATAATATGATAAGCTAAAAATAAAAAACTGGAATAACCAAAATTGGAGTCAGATTGAACTCAGAGTTGAAAACAAATATAAATAAACTTTGATAAATAACAAATCTTTTTTTTGAAATGCTAAAACAGTTTGCATGCATTTAACCTTTGACCATTTATTGGATTCCTTTGTAAGGCTGATAGAATGGAATTCTACAACATGTTGCCTTAAAAGTATTGTGTTAATCAATAATTATAAAAATTAAGTTAAAGGACCACTCCAGTTTTTTTCTTAATAGGCAAACTCCTGGTAAACTGTTTTCATCATTTAATTTTAATCAATTCAGCCAATCTCCTGAAGCACTTTTAGCTTATATATATATATATATATATATATATATATATATATATATATATATAATATATATACATCCCCAGACAAATGCATCCCTGCCTGGCACACTGAGCAGCCACTAGTTGCATTGAAGTGACGTCAACTCCCCTTCATCTGATTGGCTGGAGGAGCAACTATCAATCTTAACTAGTGGACCAATGATGACACTGAAGCCCGCTCGTGATTTAAATGAAACTTGAATTACATCTTTTGGAAATGCAAGCTCAGAATGTTGGAACAAGAGCGAAGGGGAAAAGACCGTAAAAGCACACAAAACATTAATATTTTAGCAGAAAAACTGATTTTGTCTAAACGAGTTTTCATTTTAGATTCACACTCATTATCTTTCATTACGCGACCTTGTTGTTTCTTATTCTGTATTTAGTTATAATTTTACTTGTAATATACATTTTTTATTGACGCAAATATTTTTTTTTCTGCAACTGCAATACTTTAGGCAGGAGTTTGACCCATAGAGCAGTGGTCGAGAACATATGGCTCTTTGGCTAAAAATACGTGGCTCTCCAGCTGTCTCCCTTCAATAATATTATACAGTTTAAAAAATTATAACCGTCACTAGAAATCAGTTTCCTATTAAAAATACAATTACAATTTCAGCTTTTTTGTATTTTTTATTGCAAAATGAATTTAAAAAAGAATAAAAAATGTTTACAATAAAATGTGATGTTTCGAACAATGCTTGTGTGCAGCACTGTGAAGGAACTTGATTTGCGACAAAAATGAAGGGAAAAACAACTTACGTTTCTATGATAACCTTGCACATGTATATTCAAACAACATTCATGATTAAGAGATGATGCCAAAAAGAAAAAAAATTCTGAGGAACATCAGAAGTTTCAAAATGAGTGGGCAGAAATATTTGCTTTTATTGAAAGCTCTGGTGCTCTGCTTTGTCTGATTTGCACAAAACACATTTCCTCTTGTAATAAATCAAATGTTAAGAGACATTTATTAAGCCACCATGCATCTTTTTTTTGCGGCAAAGTACCAGTGAAAGCCGAAAGAAGGCGTGTAAGAAGCTCTAACATAAACTGTAAAAACCGGACCAAACAGCTGCAGGTTTTGGACAGGGGCATTCTCATCGGAGATCACAAGGCAAAGGATGGGGAATATGTAAAGTCATGTATGCCAAGTACGGCAGCTGAACTGTTTGTGGATTTTCCAAACAAGCACACAATAATTCAGAAAATAAGACGTGCCCCTGTTCGCCAGAAATGCTTAACCGACCATGCTGTCTGGATGGCAAGTGAGATAGAGAGGGTGCAGATCAGTGACATAACATCAGCATTTATTTTGTGTTGGTTTGGGGCCAAAATTAAATTGTTGAATTGTTATTTTCTTAATAATAGTAAAATACGGTTTACCCATACTATTCTTGTTTGTTAAAACTAGCCGAAATTAAAACATTGAATTATTAATTATTTGAAGTAACAGTTTTATTTTTTATAATCGATTTTTAGTTATCGTAAATATATATATATATATATATATATATATATATATATATATATATATATATATATATATATATATATATATATATATATATATATATATATATTTACGATAACTAAAAATCTGAAATGGATCTTTGCTGAAAAAATGTTCCCAACCTGTCATAGAACATAGTTTCTATCGCAATGATGAAAAGTTTTCTTAAATCTTTTTACAGCCACGCTTCACTGTATAAAATGCAAAGTCTTCATGTTGTCCCAAAACAAATCAATTTAGTTAACTGGTTTTTTACAAATGTATGTGGATTGAACATAATCCAATTAAGTTGTTCCCAAAAAACTTGAGAATTGGGTTATTTCAACTAATTTTAAATAAGCAGTTTGAACAAGCAGTAGAAGTGATTTGTTTGAGTGTAGTTCTAGTACATTTTTGTTGTTGTGAGTAAAACGTGCTGCACATAGTCATCTACATTATCTATCTTCTAAAAATACAGACTGTATTTCTGGGGCTTTAACTGTACTCTCAGAATCAGTCAGAATGGTCACTGAATCAACATTTGACTCCAACTTGTCTTGAATTAAAGCAGGTTTTGTGTACTTGAGGTTTGTGAGATGGTACCATTATTAGAGGACCATTGAATGACTCATGTAGTGCTCTAGTGCTTATGGATTGACATTCAATTATATTCTCGCAACAACTGCTGTTAATGGTTTTAGATAGTGTCTCTACCTTCCTGTTTATGATTGATTTCAGAGACTGAGTTTTAAACTCAATGTTGGGTCTGTGGGGATTCCTAAAGAGCTGTAGACCAGGGTTAGTTTGGCATGTTGCCCGTGGGTTTATATGGCACACAGAAGGGTTTCAGCCGCTCTGCCTCCAACCATTCAGCCGTATAGAGAGAGAGCCGAACACTGCTGTCCTCAGTTGCTTGCTTGAGAACAGTGTTAAAATGAAGCTGATCTATGTATGAGAAATGGAAATTGATGGTGTACATGGTTTTCTCTTCCTTCTGCTTATGGTTTCAGGTGCGAGGGTCATGTGAACGGTGTGACGAGACGAGATTAGAGCGTCTGTCCTGCGGTCTGTGGCTTATGACCGAGCCAAACAAATGCTCTTCTGTTTAGTCGTCTAAGAAGAAAATGAAGGGAGGCATATTTACTCACTGGCAGAATCCAGACAATGTTTGTGTTGTTGAGAAATGTGTGAAGTCAGGTTTCTGATGGGCTGCTGAAATAGCAGGAACGTGGATGAAGGGATTCTGCAATCACAAGCCATTTGCGCTTATTTATCAAGCGAGATGTTTGAGTTGGGTTGCCAACATCAGCAGAGATTTTTTTGATTGGACAATTCTTGTATTTCTTTATATTGCATTTGCCTTCTGAGAGTTACTTAAACTGTCTCTGGTCAAGTTGTTATTTAATACCTATAGTTACCCACAAATAATTTCTGTAAAACTGCATTCTAGCCCTCAACACAGAGCTTCATAAAAATAGGTAAATAATAAATAAGGAGTTGCTAATAGTTGTGTGCGAGCGACATTTGGAGTCTGTGGTAATACCGTAATTCTTTTAACATTGTGCAAGCTGAAATCATCGAGTTTTAAGAGCCTGAAAGCATTCACTACATGACAAAGCCTGAGTCAGGGTTATAAAATTAAAGCAATATTCCTGTTTATACTTTTGTTTTTATATTTATAGGATTTGATATTCTTAAGTAACATCAAACAAGCAAGATGGGTTTTCTTCAATATTAGGGAGTATGATTAAAAATGGGATGTTAATTTTAAACAACTAGTAAACACGGAAGAACTTAAAATCGAATCTCAGTTGGATCTCAGACATTTTTCTGATATATCAACAATGTTTTGTTCCTAAATGAATCTGTTTTTGAGCAAATCTTGCATTCAGTAATTTATTTATGAAGACAGTCACTTGTTTAATTAAAGAATGAATCACCTTCTTTGAATGAATCATTTGAATTAATGATTTAGTAGGGTTGGGTGGTGTCGACCAATTTGGCATTGTATGATGTCTAATGTGAAACATCGCAATAGACGATGGCGTCGTTGTCGTTTGCAGCTCTGAATTAATTAATTCATTCATTCATAATGAATTAATTATTTGTAGCCTACCATTACAAATAATTTTCAACTACCTGACCCGCATGGTTTTTATTTTACCCATATCCAAATCATTAATAAATGAAGATAAGTTTTACACAAATTATTGAATTCGCGATCCTCTGCCGTTTGCCTTTGCTATGGCCATCATCAGCTGTTCATACGCTGCGCAGTCAATTTTTTAAATAGTTCACCTTTTGCAGCTGTGTAGATCAATACTGAACGTGTGTCATTGTTATTACTTGGTTAGGTTTTAGAGTAGAGGAATATGCTGGTGTCTAACTGCATTGCTTTATCGCATTCCTGCATTGGGCTCTCACATTGTGTTACTTTATAGCTGTGGTGGGCGTTTCTCTCTGTTTTGTGCTGAACGCAGTCAACCAATTGCAACATGGGTCATCAGACCAATCAGCATAGATTAGCTTCATGCTAAGGAGGGGTTTGGGAACAAATGAATCACTGAACAAATCATATGGTATAATTAAGTAAAAATAAATGCATATTATAAGACAATGAAAGTAATTTTTGTAAATTTTGATCTTGCATCCATAAATAAATAAAGTTACACACAAATTACCACCTTTCAATCACTTTTTTAGAGACACTCTGGCATGAATAGGCAGAGTGATCCGTGTCGTTATAATAGTGTCAACAAACTTAAAAAAGGTAAGGGCAGATGATCGTGATGTTGGCTCAGCAACGTGATGTCTATCGGCCATCGGCGATGGATGATGGCATTGTCTATCGACCCAACACTATGATTTAGTGACCACTTATTATGACTTCCTACCACCTACTGCTAGCTTTAGTGTCATATTTATTTACCTTTGACAGGCCTAAACCAATCATTGTGCCAGCACAAATTAATCCTGAAATATTGTAAGATTACATTTTTTGTAAATATTATACACCCATAGTTTTTGAGGTACGATTGTTATTTTTAACATGGAGTTTAAAAAAGATTTGGTTGTTAATGTTATTGTAGAGATAGCCAATTTCCAATTCTCCCTCAGATGTTGTTAAATGGGTGTTTGATGTTAAAATATAGGACAAAAAGGGTTAATGGGTTTAATACAGCACTAAATTCCATACCCTCAAACATGGACAGTTCTGCATCATGGAGGACAGAGGCAGCCCTATTTGCAGAATTAGCATTAATTTTTTCGTCCAGGGGGACATAAACATCCTGATCACTGTAATCTGGGGTTGCCATCCTGCATGGATGGGTGGCGTTGGAGGAGAATGTTATATTGTAATAACCACAACACAGACTAGACTAACTTTTTTTTATTGGCCCTCTCCTTTTCCCTTCCTCTCGGAAATGTGCTGTTATCAACAGAGGGCATATTAATAAAAGGCACTGAAAAACAATGTCTAGCTAACAGAGTGCTGGTCTAGCCACCTCTGAGCAAAACAAATTCAAAGAACAAGTGTGTTTTTTTTTATGACTGGGCACTTCTGCTTTGGAGCGACGTTGGATCAACAGTAGTTTCGAGAACAGGAAGAGCATGAGGGCTTGGCAGTAGTGTTGCTGGAATAGATGCACAATCTTTGCACTGGCTAGGTGAGCTGTTTAGCATTTCTGAAATAACTTGGAGAACTGAAACTTAAAGTATTCTCAAGTGGTTAGTCAGTTGATGTGTGATTAAGATAATAGAAATAGTACTGTAAGCGTGAAGGCTATGAGTGTGTCCAAAATGGGATACCCTGCTTGACTAAATAAGTCATTTCTTTGCAACTGTTAAAAAGTATTTCCCAGTAATGGGTTGCAGCTGGAAGCTGCGTAAAACATATGCCAGAATAGTATGTGTTTCATTCCACTGTGGAAACCCCTTATAAATTAGGGACTTAGCCGAAGGAAAATGAATAAATGTTCAAAAGTGTGTTCTGTGTAGTATGAATGTAGTCTGAATAGACCGCAGTCACTATGATGTCATTATCATGTGATCTACTAATCAATAATGTCAGTTGTGTAATCTCATTGCCCACAAATCATCTCCCATGGCCTCATGGGGTTGCAAAGTATCCATCTGATATGCACATTTCAGAATCTAAAAAGAAGATTTGATTGTTACTGTAAAATGTTCTTGCATGCTAAGAAAAAAAAACTTAATTGTAAGGTTCTTTGTGGAAGCTAAAATGGTTATTCCATCATAGGGAGAATCCATTTCTATGTTTTTTGTGGACTATTTAGAATCCAACCCAGGCTCATTCTGAAAACGTAGTCCCATGGACGTTTCTAGAGATTGCGAAATACGTCTCGGGAGGTACGTATTTTGCAGTTTTAGTTTTCGTGAATCCACGAGAGGCCGATGTGTGCATTTTTTCATATACTGGACAAACTGGTTGCAGCAGAAAAGCCCTTCACAAGGAGGTAAGCAGTCAGCCGGTAAGCACGAAAAGAAACAGCATCATACCGCCCCATAGCATTCGTTTAAAAAATGAAATGCAGTCGTAGGTACCTCCGGCTACATAATTCGCAGTCTCCAGAAACATCCATGGGACTACATTTTCAGAATGAGCCTGTGTTGTTAGAATCCCATGCGTTTAAAGAACCCTATTATGGGTTTTCGAATTGACCATCCATAAGTGTGTAACACAGCACTAAGTGATTGAAAACATTTAACTGAGGTTTAAATCTGAAAGTGCACCATGTTTACTGTTTACATGTTTACTATTGATAATTTAACAAAATAGTCGAATCAATAGACGTGGCTTGTAATCACATATCTATTATAGATCAGTGCTAGTACTGTATCTCTCAGTTTAAATCTGTATGGGGCTGTTTACATATTACATCCAAAACCACATTGAAAACGCAACTTGTGCTTCTTTCTTTACCAATATAAATGCGTTTCTGAACTCGTGATCCTCTGTAGTTTGCTTTTGCTATGGCCATCATCAGCTGCTCATACGCAGCGCGGTCAATTTTCTAAATAGTTAAACTTTTTCTGCTTTGTGGATTAATACTTAATATGTGTCGTTGTTATTACTTGGGGTTAGGTTTTTAAAGTAGAGGAATAAGCTGATGTTTAACTGCATTGCTTTATCGCATTCCTGCATTGGGCTCTCATATTATGTTACTGTATAGCTGTGGTGGCCGTTTGTCTCTGTCTTATGCTGAACACAGTCGACCAATTGCAACAGACTGGGTCATCGGACCAATCAGCACAGATTAGCTTCGTGCTAAGGGAGTTTTGGAACAAGTGAATCACTGAACAAATCATATGGTATAATTAGGTAAAAATAAATGCATATTATAAGACAATGAAAGTATTTTTTGATCATGCATGCGTATCAGCCTGTTGTTGGAGACGCCCAAACCAAAATATGACCTTTTATAATGCATAATAGGGGCTCTTAAAAAAATTAAAAGACTAAAAACCTAAATTTAATGGTTTTAATATTGGCTGGAACAATGATATCTCTGTTTTCTGATCTTTTTTATTGTTCAAATGTTATATTGAAGGAAAAACACAAATAATTGCTGTTCTTTTAAAACTTTTGAATCATGTAGAATCTTTATTTTCTGACCAAACTATTTCATCCTCCTCAAAAAATCTGAATAATCAAATGATACATTGGAAACTATTTCATAGACTCTACTTATACCCTGTAAAACGATTCGATATGCATTTATCATCTTCCCCAGATTGTAATTTATGCTCACAGAGGACAGTTGGCCCTTATTTTCATTATTATTGGGAATGTCCTGCACTTCACTCCTTTTGGTCTCAGCTGGCTCATGACACTTCATTGTTGCCATTCTTGCTAGGAAAAGATGTAGAACTGACTCCAGTATGTTTTTTCCTAAACGATTTTTTCTAACATGTCCAATGCAACAAATTAATGTACTCTTAGCTGCCTTCACAGCTGCTAAGAAAATGTTGGTCTGCCATTGGATTCCTCCTCATATTATGAGTAGACATCAATGGGGCCCATCTTCTGGACATTATTTGTATGGAACTTTCAACAGCACGCATACATGGAGCTCAGTCAAAAACTGTTAAGTCCTGGAATTTAGCTTTTGATATTGTTAAATCCATTGTTTCTTCCTTCAAATGTACAGCTTTTCTGTTTTATTTGGTCTTTATGTATCTCATGATGTAATAGTTATTTATTTGTACTTACCTAACTTCTACTCTGTATTTGGCTTTCTTTTTTATTTCTTTTTTTTATTATAACACAGCAAGGTTTTAACTTTCTGTCATTATAGAAGTCTACCTGGGTGGGGGGTGGAGATTTGGGGTTGTTTTATGATATGGTCATATGCTGTATGCTCTCTATATTAAACTAAAACTGAAAAAATAAAAGCAACTTTTGAATCGTGAGTTACATCTTCATTGACAAAAATATTACTGGCATGCATTATTAAGCACAAAATAGTCTTGGATGGCATTGTCCATTGCCTAATACAATATAATTCAATAAAAGGACATACTGTATTTGACAACGGTTGTCTTGTCCACAAAGGATGCATGCAACGCTTCTTCAGAATTTAGACAAAAAGTGGCATGATTATGCTACTTATAGATTGGTACAATGCCAATGATGCCTGAAAGAGGAGTTGCGATCTGCTTGAATCCTTATCAGGATGAAACCGGACAGCGCAATAATGTCCCTTGCTGTAATGGTCCTGTAATATGAATAGGGCACATCATTGCATTTCCCTCATCTCTTTGCTTTCAGCAGTATACGTCAAAGCAAATCAGTAATTGGAGCACAGCAGCGTGGTAAAATGATGTGATTAGGGCCATTACCCGTGTTATTCCATTATTTGTTGCCACTGTGCACATCTCCGGGGTTGTTTTCCGACAAAGCAAGAAGAACATTAACTCTATTCAAAGAAAGTGTTTGTAAGCAGTGGAAAAATCAGTGGCTGGTGGCTTTGCCAGGCTGAGACAATATGGAAATGTGTTGCGCTCAATCTCGGACAATAGCTTGGGGCTCCATTGTGAATCAGTCTTTGGCATAAAAGCCCCCACTATGAGACCATGTGACTAGGAGAACCGTGATGCATTGGCTTTGGCTCAAACTCAAGGAACGCTTTCTTAAATAGTTGTATTATTATCAGAGACATGTTCCCAGTCTCGCTCTTTAGTCTTGAGGTTCATAGAAATGTCTACGTTTTGTGAACGAGGGGCTTTTCTCTGGGGAAAAGGTCTTTCATTGTGTTTTTTTTTGTGTGAGCGCTGATTAGTGTGACAGCCCTTGGTCTATGGACGTTATTACAATGATAATAGCCCCCCCCCATTTTCGATGCCTTCAGAGTATGTGTTCGCCAAAATAATTACTGGTCATGTTAAAGGAATAGTGCTGAGGATTATGCTAATTCATAACAATGTGATTATATGAATGACTAATACTCTAGTCTATAATGCTCTACAATTAATCTCTCTCTCTCTCTGGGTCTTGTATGCTTGTATACAGGATAATCTGACCAAATGATACCAGTGTTTGTTAGAGTTTGTCCTCCCTCATAGATGCATACAGCCTGAAAGAGCTGCAGTTTTCTCCCCCCTGTTGCTGGATTTGAATTAATACTGCATCTATTATTAGAATCTTTTAAGACTTGTTGCTGTGGTCTGCTATCTTTAAACATTGTGTCAGAGAAAAACTTGATTCTATCGGCTTCTCTTACTCACAGCTATTTGAATTAGCAGTTTTAAGAAGTCAAAGCGGAGGTAATGCTGTGGTTTGGGCAACTTTGATTTTGATTGGTATCATCCACATGTGTTACACTAATAATTGATTTGCAATTTAGAAGAGTTTATGTTGGAAGGAAGACTTTGTCGAAACTTTCATCATTTGTTAATGGTTTTGGCCTTCCCAGGCTCATTGGAAATATATGCCTCAGCCTACATTTTTGTAACACATAAAATACGTTGCTCCAGGTATATTTAGTTGCATGATTCAGATGATAGATCAACTAGACGGTGCTGTCTTCATTTCTGCAGCACATAAAATACATTGCTCCGGGTACATTTCATTGCATGTTTCAGATGACAGATCAACTAGAGGGCGCTGTCTACATATTTGCAAATCTGAAAAATGTTACTTAGGGTATGTTTTGTTCTATGTTTCAGATACACGTCCTTCTTGAACTCATCCACGAAAAGGCAGTGATTTTTGTACAGATCACCTAGTCCACTAGAAAAGGGATTCTAAAACTTTACAGACTGTGACCCACAAAATTACAATGCCAGTGACACGCGAACCCCAATATTCTCTGAGGTGGTTATAAATATATACAAACCTTGCAAACACAAAACCTCTTACACACTAATAGCCCCAAGTCTAGTCTTGGTTTCATTTTGGAAAACGCCACACAGAGGTTATCTTCCATGTTTAGTTGTGGCCTGTATTTAATTTTAATGTATGTGAGTGGCTTAAAGGGGCGAGGTAGTGGTGCGGTAGGTAGTGCTGTCACCTTACAGCAAGAAGGTCGCTGGTTTAGCCTTGGCTGGGTCAGTTGGCGTTTCTGTGTGGAGTTTGCATATTCTCCCTGCTTTTGCATAGGTTTCCTCCGGGGGCTTCGGTTTCCCCCACAGTTCAAACACATGCGGTACAGGTGAATAGGCTAAATTGTTGGTAGTGTATGAGTGTGAGTGGGTGTGTATGTATGGATGTTTCCCAGAGATGGGTTGCAGTTGGAAGGGCATCCGTTGCGTAAAAACATGTGGTGGATGAGTTGGTGGTTCATTCCGCTGTGGTGACCCCAGATTAATAAAGGGACTAAGCTGAAAAGAAAATGAATGAATGAATAAATGAGTCCATTAAAGGTGTCAGAAAGTTTACCCTAGTGCCATGAAATCAATCTGCATCTGACCCTATTGCTGTGTCTTTAATCTAATGTAATGAGACCCCAGGGCTCGCAATCCGATGAACAAAAGTAGTATATGGACAAAATATGCTTATTCTAATAGTTTCATAAAATAAATTAGTTTTTTGGAAATCACCAAGCGACCTTATTATCCTCTGACCCCCAACTTGGCAACCTCTGTGAGTCTAAACCCAGCCAATACTGTTTTAAAAGCGAACAATAGATAAAATGTGCACTGCAACCACATAGTTTTACCTTGATTTTACATCGCTCTCTTTTCTGTAACCATTTTTCACTGGACCTCAACATGAGCACTCTACATCAAGTACAACACTGTACAAGGTGAGCAAACTGACCATACCAGAAAACTCCATATGAAGATAGATAGGTGAGGAACAGATCTGATTACAAATCATAGACTACATGACTGGGTGTCGTTTTTGCTATTTATTTGTTGTCCAAAGAGCTGCCTGAAAATAAAGTCTCTGAATATCATAGTGTGAAAAGGAAGAAAAGTTGTTGGCGTCATACTTCCCTATAGCCTACAGTTTACTTAGAAACTGAAGTACTTTTTGCAGTTTTACAAAAAAGTTGTCTGGAGCCATATTTCCAATGAGCCTAGGTTGGTTTGGAGGTAAGAATTGTCTAGTTTTTTTTTATTATTGTTTTCTGCAGTAAATCAAATATTCAAAGATTTCCCAGACATTTAAGGTGACAGATTTGCTTTGATTATAAAGTGAAAAGATTGGAACTGTGATGCAATTGCTCTGTTAGTTAGTTTGGTTCAGTTGTCTTAGTGTAAACGCTGCCATCTGAGCACTGCCATCTGTATTTTTGGCCTTAAATATTACAGTGTGAACTCTAAACAAGCGCCGAATATATCATTTTCAAACCAAATAAACAAAGTGAATCAAACTACGAGTGTGAATACACCTTAAGTCACTTGCTTAAAGTATAAATCTAAAATTAAAACAAGACTTGGTAAACCCTTTTAGCGATGGCACCCTATGCTGATTCATGGTAATGCCATCACTGGGGCATTACCTCTTTGAAACATATACTTTTTACATGTATGTACACTTCAGTTACTAATATTGGCTTTACAAAGGTACAATCATGTACTTTTTTAAAAGGTAAAGCCCCAATGAATGCTTTTGTACGTATTTCTGAGACCATAGAGGACATTAGTTAATAGGGAGGAAGCAAAGGCTTTGCAGAACAAAAGAAAAAGCAGAATAAAAACTCGACAACTGCTTGTTTGCATAAATATAGAGAAATTCAAATCAGGATGTTCCTGCCTTGATGTAATCCACACCGCCTCGTGTGAAGTTTAATATTTGACAGGTAATTTTAGAGAAACATTTAGAGGAAGAATAAGGGGAGGGGAGCTGTGTGACTCAGGGCTTTTTCTGAACATGCGGCAGTGAATGGAGAACAAGCGGTGGTTGCAGGAAGAAATCAAGGACAAGTAAAAAAAAAGAGCTGCAGACTGTTGTGTAGGGTGATTCAGGATGTACGAATGGGAAATCCTATCGATAATCACACAACAGGAGATGTGAGAAAGACCTGAGGGTTATTTAGTAAGCATGTTGTGTTAAACATTGCTCTATTGTTATTTTCACACGATGTCTGATTTAAATGGGTTTGGATGGATCTGTTGTTGTAAGTGGTTGTTTTTCATGAATAATGCATTCACGCATTGAAAGTGCAGTGAGAGATTTCTGAAAAAATAAAGACACTGCTGATATTTGAAATCGGAAGCCAGAAAAACACAACCCCTCCCTTCATTGCTTCGATCTAAATTCACAAACACACTGTGCACACAGGTAACGATTAATGTCAGATGCACACCACACAATTTTAGCCCTAGCTTTCACTCTCTGACAGCTCTATGGAAATTTCTTACAAATGCCCATAATCCGAGACAAACTGATGCTTGTTTGCATGATTGACAGTTGCATAGTGTGTCTACTGTACCTAACATGTGCTCTGAGAGAGGTGGCTATGCCTGTGAGTTATTTTGCTTGCTGAATATTAAATACATATTTTGATCATGATTTTATGAGTTTCATCCTATCAGATTAATAGCATATTTCACTAATTTAGCTTTCTTCTATGGACCATTTCAATGTGGGGATGTCATTGGCCCATGAACATTTCTTGCTTGTTATTAAACTGTTTCATAACTGTAACTAGAGGCAATTCAATCATAAACTAATGTTAAAACAGCTATCATAATATTATTTATCAATATGTGGATCTTTTTGGATTCTTGTAAGCTATAGAAATTAAAAATGTAAAACAAGAAATACGTTGAGACCCTTGTTTCTGTTTACATTCCTCAAAATGTCCTATAGGATATTTAATTTGCTGTGATTTTTACCCATAGGATCAATGCAAAGCTAGAGATTTAATGATGACACAGCCTATTTTTCCTCCATAAAGTCATGTTTCAAGGTAAAGCGAGATTCTCAGTGACAAACATGTGGGATGGAGCTCGATTTTATCTGTTGGGAATTGAGTGGCTTTTCAGAGTGCAGTCTCACCTTGAATGTGAGTTGGGAGTGAATTGTGTTGAAATACTTTCATGCTGGAACACAGCCAGACTCATATAATTGAAACTTGAAATTCAAGCTTGTCGTTTCTGTTCTTGAATTATTTGCACTTATTAATACACAGAAAACATGCATCACTTACAACAGTAGTCTAAACAACATATTCTGCAAAAAATGGCTGGATTGAAGAAAAAAAAAACTTAAAATTGATTTACTTTTTTTGCAGTTTAGCAAAAGCATGCTGTTGATGTTAGATCTAGTAAATACTATTAAATACTTTTTTACTTACTCCCAGGATCATTTATAGTCATTTATATTATAGGTATAGGTCATACCTGCCAACATTTGTCTCTAAAAATCTTTTACCAACTGACCGATTACCTCCATATGAACGGCTTTTCTGCTGTTACCAATTTGTCCAGTAGCTCGCCATGTACATTGGAGGATTTGAAATGCGGTAAGCAGGTAAGACAAAAACAAAAGCCAAAAATAAATAAATAAATTACAGGGTTAGAATGGTAATGGTAAAATCTGAAAACGTGGTAAAAATCAGGCTGTCACAAGGGCTTTTCTTTTTCTGGATTGTATTTTAAGTTGTGGTGCTATTTGTTTTTTATTATTTGTTTTTTTTTTACTGTTGCACTAAAGTCCAAAAGTGAAGAATTTATGTTATTTATTACTTGTTTGTTCAAGCTACCTCACAGAAGTAAGAAGATCCTGGACTTGTTTCTTTGCTCTTCTTTATACTTTTTATGTATTATAGAAGTATCGGTTTATATTTCGGTATTGATAGGTACTAAATATCAAATGACTTGAGGGCAAAAAAATCTGATCAGGACATCCCTAAAAAACATAGCTCCTGGGAGGTATTTGGCACTCTCTTCAAATGTATATAGGGCTACATAATCAGAATAAGCCTGGGTTGAAAATTTCCAAGTTTTTCCTTACTGGATACTTTTAAGTATAAATTGAGTTTTAATAGTGTAATATAAGAAAACCATTAAAAACTCATTAAAAAGTCACTTGTGTGGTATAAATAGCTGTATTGGTAACATTAACCAGTAGCCTGTGGCCTCAATAGGGCAAAGACGGTTGTTTGTGCATATAGTAGATCCATAAACCTGTAAACAAGTATCCATTTTTACTACACTTTGACTTTAAGCAGCCCTCAGACTTTGACGGATTCCTTTTGAAAGCGCTGAAGGAGTCTCATTCCACCAAATATGTGACTGGTCATTTGAGAGCATCTCCCTTTTCATTGCTGGAACACCTTTGTGGCAGAATGTCAGAAATATAAGCAGACTTGTGGAAAAAAGTTAGAAAAAAGGCATTTCAAGAAGTAAATCTTCAGTTAACCTGTCTGCCATAGTTTCTGTGAGACCTGTAAAAGCAGTAAAAGTCCATTTTTCCATCATGACCCTCATTTGTCATTGGTAGAGCTCACAGGATCCTAAATCACACTCTCATATGTACTATAAAACACACACAAATACACATTCCCTGAAGACATCAAACTTCCACCCCAGCTGTTCCTGCCGTTTAACCGCCACTGAGCAGAAATAATTGCTACAGAAGTTTCTGGATGGTGACTCTGCGACCGAATATCTCAGTGAGAGGCCAGAAAGAGGACAAGACCATCGAAACAGATGCTTCAAGTTCCCTCCAAAACTGTGAATGAGCCTTTATAGTTTGGAATGGTGTGAAGATCTCTCACATTACATGTTACATGAGTTCTGCACCTTTTTCAGATGAAACTTCCTTTGATAAAGCCATTTCACTCCATAGTAGAGGAAACGCCGTCACTGCAAAAAATGCTTTCCTTATTTAGAGTTTTTTACTTGTCTCTAGTTCATACATCTAAAAATGTATAAATTGAGAATTTTTTCAAGACAAGCAAAAATATTGTCTTGTTTTCAGAAATAATGCGTTAACAGATGCGTTCCTGTGTGGAGTTTGCATGTTCTCCCCGTGTTCGCGTGGGTTTTTTCCAGGTGCTCTGGTTAACCCCAGTCCAAACCTAGCAGGCACACAACATCATAAGACGTTAATATTAGGTCAGATTTAGGTCATGACGTCAGGTGACCAAAATTCAATGTCTAGCCAGGATCTAAGAACAATGTTATTTTGACGTCCAATTGTGACTTCAAATTACGTTGATATTTAAATTGATTATAGGTTGTGTTGAAAAGTGACCAAAATCCAACGTCTGATAGATGTTATAGTGGTAATGTCCACACAACGTCAAGGTGTAACATGATTAGACGTTAATATTTGGTTAATTTTAGGTTGATTTTAGGTTGGGCATTGGACATTGATGTCGGCCTGACTTTGGGTTCTTTATTTCCAAAGAATATCCAACGTCCTCATGACGTTGTAACAATGTTATTTTGATGTCCAATAGCAACAGCAAATTACGTTGATTTTTTGTTGATTTTAGATTGTGTTGGAAAGTGACCAAAATCCAACGTCTGATAGATGTTATCGTGGTAATGTAATGTTATGGGGTACGTTGGAGTACTACTTCAATTTGATGTCATGCTGACGTCCTGTGCTTGCAGGGAAGACATACGGTATAGGTGAATTGAACAAACTAAGTTGGCCGTAGTGTGTGTGTGATTGATTGAGTGTGTATGGATGTTTCCTAATAATTGGTTGCAGCTGGAAGGGCATCCGTTGCGTAAAGCATATTTTGAATTAATTGGCGGTTCATTCCGTTGTGTCGACCCGAGATTAATAAAAAGACTAAGCCGAAAAGAAAATGAATGAATGAATGATTGATTATAAGATTATAAAAATTGTTTATTTAAAGTTGGCATTTGTTAAGTGGTGAAACGTAATAATATTCATAATACTAATAAGAAAACCAAAATAAACTTGAATGTAATTAACGTACAACACATATCTTAAATAAAAATGATAATTAATTTACATTAAGATTAGGAAACTAAGCATCAAACAAACAGCGTGTAAATTCGATGACAATTCCCAGTTATTCACAGTTAATAGTAGTGGTACAGAATAAATCTTAAGTTATTTATTCATTACTCATTTATTTATTTATTTACTTTTTTAGAGTAGAAAGTTACAGAATCTCGTTTCCATCACTGAATAATACAATGATATCTCACGGCAATTTGTAACTTTTTGATTTAGTGGCTAATTTGTATGAAATTCTACAATCTTATTCGTACAATTTAGTGCAATTGCTTATCCCCCAATGACGGTTGTGTTTAGGGTGGGGTTAAATGCCACGCCTCCTTTTAAAAATCATACACGATTGAACTCGTACAAATTCATAAGAATCAGCCACTAAACTGACAAAACGTAAAATAGTTACGTTTCCTCGTCACTGGAATAATAATTAAAAAAAAAATAAAGATAATTATTTCAACTTTATCTAGCAATTCTGACCTTTTCACAGTTGTGAGTTCATATTACAGTTACCGCATTATTTTTTAGTTAGTAACACACATGGGCTTCCATAGACTATAGAACAGTGGAAAAATAATATTATGCTTATAAAGTACATATAAAGTGTTGACAAAAAAAAGATGAATTTTCGAGAACGACAGCAGCGCAATGTTGCAATACATGCTTAAATCATTTGTACTTTTTTAAAATAGAAACTGCACGTTTAACTTATTTTAAAATGATTCATAAATTATTACAGTATATACAATATTAGCTGTTCTTTATAATAGCTTATAGTTGCATTATATTGTCTTCTAATGCCGAGTTCAGACTGCATGATTTTCAAAGTAGTCGTGTCACAGATGTTTTCACACTACATGACTATCTGGGCTAGCGTTTCGTCGCTGATTTGTTTACACTGCAAGATGGATCGGCGACAGGGACATTCACATTGCTTGACTTTACTATAGGAAGAATCGCCGACAACTTCGTCCAAACTTCGTCTCACAGCCAAAAACACGTAGTATATCTTTTGTTATTAACTACATAATGAGAAAGAAGCCTGTACATGTACATGTTTGCTCACCTGGGTTTAAAGGGAATTAGCCATTTCTCCTCAACGTTGATAATAAACTAATTTCTTTCTGTATGAAACGTCAAACAGACACAGTTGCTCCTGAGTCCTGTCAAATCTCCACTAGTTTTTCCACCATTTCGTGGGTCCAAATAAACCGAAAAAGAGCACTTTTAACTTCTCCCCTGGCCTTCCGCTGGCCTGCAGCAGGTATACACACACGCACACACAAGTGAAAGCTGCTCTCTCATTGGCTGTAGGCGATGGCTGATGTTATTTTCAGTCAAAACTCAATTCACATGGCATGATTTGAATCGCCGACAGCTCCACATATTTAGCATGCCAAATATCTCACAGGCATCGGCGACTTCATACTGTGTTCATACTGTGTTCATACTGTGTGATTATCACTCACGTGCACGAGCAGCGATTTGCCTGTGATTTCAGGCATTTGTCGGCAATTTCTCAAAACCTGTCGGCGAGCCAAAATCGGGGCTAAAATCACGCAGTCTGAACTAGGCAAAAGTTCAACATCAAACACCATTTTGCTTATATGGGCCTTAAAATTAAATGTGTTGCTTCAAGGTGACTCATGCTATAAAATACTTTTACTTGTGCTTTGAGAGAATTTTAGTATGATTCGTGGGCTGCTAATGTCTAACAGCAACACGCTTTGCTCCATTGTCTGTTTATTAATGGAATTTTCTTTGATCTCTTTAATTACTTAGCCTGTCTGTGATGGGATTTAGAGAGGATGCAGCCTTTTTTTTATTTATTTTTTTGGTGCCATGACCCAGACTCTCTATATTTTAATGCAGAGTAGGCAAAGAGGTGCCTGCCTTCTGCCAGATGGGCACTTAGAGACTCCATTGGCCTTTAATCCCACAGTTAGCATTGCCGACAATACTCATCTCCCAGACAAAAAAAATGGCCAAGCTCAAAATATTCAGCTAAAGGCGGAAATTTTAGTCTAAATAATTTGACATGTTATGTTATTGTAGGCTGAAAATATTGCATATTTGAGGATATTTGGCAAGCGCTGTAAAGCGATCTTCTCTTTTCTTGTGGCTAGAGGAAGTTTCCATATCCATTTCGGAATTTAGTTGGAAAGACGAGTTTATATTAACATGGGAAGGGAAATATTTGAAAGTATGTTGTGCGTGGGAATGGTGAGGCCACATGTGTTGATTTGGTCTTTCTGAAGTTTTTTTTTTTTTGCTGACACTAGGGATAATGCTGGCAGCTGTGATGACCGTAAAGCTGAGGGTTATGGGAGAATATTAAGAAATGAACAGAGGTGCCCACCCATTGCGCGCTACATGTTTATCAGAATCAGGCCTGTTGTAGTGATTGGACACAGATGTGGAGTCTGGAAATGGACTGAGGTTGTAAAGTATATGCACATCCTCATATAGCTGGAAAAGGTATAACATATATGGTCGCTCATGAAGTGTCTTATTTTTATGGAAAATTATGCAATTGTTTGATCAAAAAGAGAATAAAGCAGCAATATTATCAAGTATTTTTACAAAACTTTAAAATATTAAAAGCAATAAAATACTTTACTATTTAAAATGGAAAAGTAGGCACTTAAAAAAGAAAATAGAAAACAAATCTTTAAAAAAAATAAGTTAAGATTATTTGTTTTGAATATTTGTAAATTAATTTTACTTAAACACCAAAATATTCAGAAAAAGTTTATTAAATGATCAATTAATTAAATTGACTTAATATTCAATTGTCAAATAAAACTTGTTGTGATCTATCATTGATCATAGTGATCCATGTAATATATATGCACGTTACGTTGCTTAACATATATGAAAACACCCCTCAAAAATCTCTTATTTAAATTAATATTTTCTATAGGAAGCTTTACAATATTATATTTGTGCATATACATTATATAAGTAAGTACTGAAGCCAAATCTGGAGCTAATCTAAAAAATAACTTATGATGACGGCCTGAAAGTTAGTACATCCAAATTTATATGTTAGGGAAAAAATATATAAAAAAAAAAAAAAAAAACATTCAAGAGAAACAAAACATTTTGTTGAAATTTTGTAGTTTGTAATTTTTTTAAATATTCCGTATGAATTTAAATGTATAATCTTTCTATTTCTAAAGATGTTCGGTGACAAATATTATTTAAATTAATATATCAGTTTAATAAATCTGTTTTGTTCAAATGCACCAAAATATATTACCTATGTTCACAGAGAAATAAATAAAAATATTCATTTTCAAAATGTACACTTACTAGTCTTTTCGTCAATCCCAGTTGTAAGAGCAACAAATAATATCTTGACTTCTAGTTGATCATTTGGAAAAGTGGCAGATTTTTCCGTTAAATCATCTGTTAATGCATCCCAATCATCACAAATACTGCAGAAGACCTATTGGAACTCGCATAGACCCAAGATTTTCTCAGAAATCAGTCAAGTTTGGTGATGAAAAACATCATGGTTTAGGGTTACATTCAGTATGGGGGCATGCGAGAGATCTGCAGAGTGGATGGAAACATTAACAGCCTGAGCTATCGAGACATTTGTGCTGCCCATTACGTTACAAAACACAGGAGAGGGCAAATTCTTCAGCAGGATAACACTCCTTCTCATACTTCAGCCTCCACATCAAATTTCCTGAAACCAAAGGAGGTCAAGGTGTTCCAGGATTGGCCAACCCAATCACTAGATATGAACATTGTTGAGCATGCCTCGGTAAGATGAAGGAGGAGGCATTGATGATGTATCCAAGGAATCTTGATGAACTCTGGGAGTCCTGCAAGAACGCTTTCTTTGCCGTTCCAGATGACTTTATTAAAAAGTTATTTGAGTCATTGCAGAGATGTAGGATGCAGTCCTCCAAGCTCATGGGAGTCATACAAAATATTAATTCCTTTTTCACAGCAGCATGACTTCATTTTCTATACTGTTCATCATTTTTGTTAAGTGACAAGACTTTTGTCTAAGCAAAGTCAGACCGTATTGTCCTAAATAAATAATTAAAAATCAAGGCATGATCATATTTTATTTTAGAAAAATAAGTGTAATCTATAGGTCTTTGTCTTTCATATGAGCCACTTCTGATACCAAATGATTAACTAAAAGTCAAGTTATTATTTGTTGTTCCTAAAACTTGGAAAAGAGACAAGACTTTTGTCAGGTAGTGTACATGTAATAGCATAAAAATATGACAAAATTTGGAAGTAAGTAATTTGTAAGTAAATTTGAGCCCTTCTAAAACCATTCCGGCCTAAAAGTTAAACATGTTTAATTTTAATTCTATAACAAAAATCAAATCTTACTGACCTAACCTTGGAGTTCTTCAAATCAGCCGAGTTACATTCTGTCACAATAAATATCGGAGGCTCAGTCAGACTGTTTTCCTTGAAGCTTAATTGAGCATGTAGTGTGTATGAGAGGTAAAGTGGCTGTCATACGGTACAGTACGTCCGCTCAAAGCACAGGACAGACGGGAGAGAGAGAATTACACCGGCAGCTGGACTCCATCACTAGTGATTATAGTATCCAGCTCTGATGCCCTGTGTCTCTAACTCTATTAAAGGTCTCTGTGTGCTGTCATCTTTACAAACCGACCTATCAGAGAGAAAGAGCTGAGCTGTCTGAACAAATGTGAAAATATCAAGATTTGGTAAAGCATGGATATATAACAATAGGTGTTTCTCAACAGTTATGTCTTCTAGCCAGATTTGCAACGTTTACAGAAAATAAAGAGAAGTTAAATAAAATGAAAATACCCTGCCTGCTCAATAGCTGTTGGGGTTTAACTAATCAATTAGTTAGGAGCCTCTGTCCTGATCTTTATTGTGTTGTTTTAATGTTTCTGGTTTGTTATGTGTTTGGCAACCCGAACTGATACTCTTTATGTACAGTATGTGGCTCTTTATGTCTTAAACAATCATGTCAGAAGACTCCAAGAATTTTAGAGGGCTTGGGGTCAACTGGTGGTCAATTTATGTGGGAAAATTAATGCTTCTTTCCAATGAATCTTTGTATTTTTATCCTGAATAATGACAGCTGAATACGTCTTCTGACATGACTGTATAGGAAATAAAAATCTACACTTGTGCAGTATTTACAGTTGAAGTCAGAATTATTAGCCCCCCGTTTATTTTTTTCCCCCAATTTCTGTTTAATGGAGAGAAGATTTTTCAACACATAATAGTTTTAATAACTAATTTCTAATAACTGATTTTTTTCATCTTTGCCATTATGACAGTAAATAATATTTGACTAGATATTTTTCAAGACACTTCCAGGTCACTAGAAGACACTAACTTGACACTAACTAGGCAGGTTAGGGTAATTAGGCAAGTTATTGTATAAGGATGGTTTGTTCTGTTGCCTATCAAAAATTATGTAGCTTAAAGGAGCTAATAATTTTGACCTTAAAATGTAAAAAAAAAATAATAATAATAAAAACAGCTTTTATTCTAGCCAAAATAAAACAATTAGAAAAACAAAAAGAAAATTGAATTAAACCAAAAGAATATGTCATTGATCTGTTTAAAATCATTTAAGAAATATCTAAAAAGAAAAGAAGGGGGTTTAATAATTCTGACTTTAACTGTATATATGTGTGTGGGTTAAAGGGTTGTTTGCAAACGTTTACATCACATGATGACTGTGATGGAAGTCCAATCACAGACTCCTAAAGTCGCAAAGAAATCAAAATTTGCCTTCTTTATTGTTATGCATATAGTGTTGCTTCTTATAAATGATGTATTTGTGCTCTTCATTGTTTTAAATAAACTAATTTGCCCTCACTTATCAAAACCTTCTCTTCCCCTTTTTGAAAAGACTTTTCTACACTTCTACCTTTTCATCAGGCCATGTCTCGTTTCCACTCTGTATCATTCATCCATTCGTCAATCTTTTGTCAAAATTAATATACAATGCTGTGCAAAAATTTTAGGCCAACATTAAATCTGTTGTTTTACTGATGGTATAATGGATATATGTGACCATTTACCACAAAATGAGTCATTAGTGTCATTTGTTTGTCTTTTTTATTGAGATATACAGTATAAGGGGGTGAATAAATTATATTTCAGTTGATGTAGGGTTTGATAGGATAGGAGTTAGGTTAGGTTAAAGTTTGAAATATTTTGGTTTAATTGTTAAGACATGAAAGAGAATGTTAAAGAGAGGCTTTTTGTCCTGGTTTGAGCTGCATTGTTATCAGTGTTGTTAGCAATTTTGTCTGAATTGATGAAATTGTGAATGTTAAAAACTACAGATAGGTCTTAATCCATTATGCCATTCCTTCTAGAAAGGACTTCAGTTTTAATAGTGTTACTTTTCAGCATGATAATGATCTACTAATTGCACTGAAATTCTATTTGAAGAGAGAAAACAGCTAATAAAACACAGGTGGTCATGAAATGGCCTCCACAGGGTCCAGACCTGAATATCATAGAGGCTGTATGAGGTCACCTAAACAGAAAAGAAAGATATGACACTCTTAACCTTAAGAAGAACTTGGAAAGTGCTAAAAGAAGCCTGATATTGCACAGTACATTGCACAGCAGAACAAAACAGTTCAAGGGAAGACACATTAACCATGCACTTTTGTTCAAAGAGGAAATGTTGTTGTTGTTGTTGTTGTTGTTGTTGTTGTTGTTGTTGTTTTGGTACATAATATAGGAGACTGATTAATAATATGTTGGTCAACAAAGCGGTAATGCTTAGGACCTTTGCACAGTACTATATATATATCAGTTCTAGCCACAAGAGTGTTAACTTCAAAGATTCATGACAGTTAGTGTATTTAAATAGCCTATAAAGACAGCTGATACTCAGTGATACAGCAGTGCAGCTTGCTAGGATTAAAATAGAGTCTCAGGCTCAAGAATGTGAAGAGCGAAAGATGCAAACTCAGAGATGACAAAGCCACAAGATGTCAGCTGCTTGCTCTGTACATGTTTCTTATAGTACACCACTGTTCAAACTTTAATAATGCTTTAGAAGGAGTCTCTTATGCTCACCAAGGCTTTTATTTGACCAGAATTACAGAAAAACCTGTGTTATTGTATAGTTATTATTACACTTTCAAATAATTGTTTCATTTTAATATATTTTATAGTTTTCATAGTTATCTCAGTCTAAAGTGGGACATGTTTCTTCAGAAACAAAGCTATTATTTTCTACAACTGTGGTAAAAGTGGATGCTACATAATTCTATGGAGAATGTAATACAGCTTAGAAGGTTAAAATAGAATATATTTTATTTGAAAAGAAAATAATTAGTAAATATCCTTATTATACTTTTAATTTATTTACTGCACTCTTTCTGATTAAAAATATTCTTTGTTTTTTAAAAAAAAATATCTACAGACGTTTGAATGGTAGTGTATTCCACTAGATTAATTTTACCATGACTCACTAGAACTTGTCATGACTCAGTCTCTCCCTGTCAGAAAAAAAGGAATCTTCTGCTTTTCAAAACTTTCTCCTGAGTAAACCGATGGCAGACCTCACACTTGTCTTCACAGTTTCAGAAAACATCTATGCGCTCTAATTAATTGTCAACAACCATCACTTGTGGCTATGTTTATTTCTCCTTACATAAAAAAAATTAAAATAAAAAACGCCGGGTTATTTCAACTCAAATTTGGTTCACACGTATTTTCCCCATTTTGAGTTAAATTAAGCCAGGATTTTTGCTTACTGGTTTCTAAGAAAAAGCATATTCCTTTGTGTCTGTACACCAAAATACAGTCTAGACTAAAGTAACGTGACTCTTTTCTTTTTCGGAAGCTGCATATAGGGAAAGGTGTGGTTAGTGATATAGACAGTTTCACGTCTGTTTTCTAGATGACTAGATGATGTGCTCAGCAGAAGGGACAGTTTCACTCTTTCTTTCTTGTCAAACACTCGCTCTCATCTTAAAGAAACCCACATCAAAGCAGCAGTTTGGCTCTGGTTGGCAGGTGTAGGTTTTTTATGACCCTGTAAGGATTTTCTGTCAAAAGCACAGCTCACATGGACCTGATTAGTGTGCGCATGAAACAGTAGGAACTACCTTTGGGGCGTCACTTTGTGTAGAACTAAAAATCGTAAAAAAGAGAAGGTTAATGGGTTACTTTTTGAAGTAACCCCTGGCTTTTACAGTCTGTCTAGACTAAATGCTAATCTTTAAAAAGATAAAAAGATTTTTATGTACATTTTAAATAGCCTGTTTAAAGTGCTGGAAGAGAAATAACACTGGATTATAGTGTTATATGAAATCATTTTGACCATTTCCACATTGAGCTTATGTTTCGATTGCTGTTTCAGGAAATAAATCCTTTTTTTTAATTATGACGCTCCACTTCATTCACAATGGAAGTTTGCTATAAGGGTCAAAGTTTCTATTATAGAGTCATAATTCCTAATAAAAACCTTAATAGCCTAATTGCTCCTCAGCCAAAAGTATGCTTTATTAAATTCTGCCCAAATTGTGTAAAGCCAGACTTTGCTAAATGCAAATACAATATATGCGCAGATCATAAGCAATGGGCCCTATTTTACACTTGTCGCAATAAGGAATGTTTGGTGTGATTTGTTGCTATTTTTAGACCAGCGCAACTGTAATTTTCACGTTTTGTGTCACATTGTTTAGATAGCAAATCCATTTGCACCACTTTGTGGACTCATGGGTGTGCTGGTCTATAAAGGAGGTGTGTTACGGCACATTATTGGTGTGTTGCTTTGAAATTTTCAGGAACTGAAATAGACTGCGCTTTTGATCAAGTAAAAACTGGTCGAAAGTCCAGCACAGAGCGTGCTAGTTTTGCCCCTATGAGAGTCTATACGCTTACACATTGCTTAATACACACAGGATGTACAGCAATACACAAATATATTTACATTTGAAAAAGAATTAAAGGATTAAAATATTACAAATATTTTTATTTTCTACATAAATATAGAAACCACTACTTAAAATGCCTTCATATCGGGGGCTTTTTTCAGTTTATTCATGACAACTTGCTTTTGTCGCCTTGGTCCTTTTATTAATCTGGGGTCGCCACAGCGGAATGAACCGCCAACTTATCCAGCAAGTTTTTATGCAGTGGATGCCCTTCCAGCCGCAACCCATCTCTGGGAAACATCCACACACACATTCACACACACTCATACACTACGGACAATTTAGCCTGTACCGCATGTCTTTGGACTGTGGGGGAAACCGGAGCACCCGGAGGAAACCCACTCGAAGGCAGGGAGAACATGCAAACTCCACACAGAAACGCCAACTGAGCCGAGGTTCGAACCAGCGACCCAGCGACCTTCTTGCTGTGAGGCAGCAGCACTACCTACTGCGCCACTGCCTCGCCCACAACTTGCTTTTGTATAATGTTATTATTATTAGCAGTATTATTTATTATATGCATATTTATATTTGTTTTAATAAAAAAAGTTTAGATTTGTCCTTCTGTCGGGTTTTGGAGACTTCTGCATCACCATATAGGACATAAGAATAGAAGGTGTGTTTTAATATAACTCAATAATGTGCTGGAAATTAGAACTGAATTTGGAAATAGTTTTGAAACAAATCTTTGCGCTTAAATACATTTTAAGATGTAGGCTAATGGAGGTTTTCAGTGGAGTGCATACAACACCGTTTCCTTATCCACCAAAGTAAACGAGTAAACAGTAAAAGTAAAGACAAAAGTAAAGAGGCTGAATGGAGGAGGCTTGTTGTTTATTCTCGAGCAGATGGTTTGTTTAACTGTTTTCTTGTTAGTGAAACGCTCTGTTCCATCATGTAAATAGCAAATGCGCCATGGCATGACGCGCCATGGCATGACTCTTAAAGCGAATAGGAGATGAGACTCTGATTGGTTTAATAATACATGTTATGCTCAAAACACACCCAAAACTCATTAAGAGAATAAGCACAACCCTTTTAGACTATGCATGCGCCATGACTCAAACTGTATTTTTCCATCTATAAAATAGCAAAAGCTGATTCGGACATGCCCTTAATGCTTTTGCACCATGCGCTTTAGACTTTGCGCCTAGATCTTTAAAATAAAACATGTGTTTCCATTTTGTACAACACAGCAAAGTATGAATACTTTTTTTGGTGTGCTTCCTCACAACACATCCCATTAAGATCCTGTTTTAAGTTGGTATGTGTGAAGTATCCTTTGTGGCTGTGTATCTGAAAGCAATTTGCATTCGATATGCATGAATGCATTTTCAACTACCTCTGGAAGTAGTTAAAAGTGCACTACCTCAGAAACCTAGCACCTGTATTCAGTGTTATCCACATATGATGACATAAACGAAAATACATCTTGAAAAGGTGAAAGGTTGTGAATTCACCAGTACATGCACATGAGTTAGTGAAGCGTAATTACTTTGGTTACTTAGTTACTTCGGCTTTTACACATGACTGCAAGGGACAATATGAGAAACAGAAACCACAAAAACAGTGTACATGTAAATACTAACAAGCAAAGAGGAAGTGTCAGTTCTGTCTTTTTAAAAGCAGTTCATGTTCTCAGAGTCATTTGTTTCTTTCCTTTGGTGACAGCGGCTGTGAGAGTTTGACCTGTTTCAGACCTCATTCATCCCTGCTCGGAGACGCTGTCCTAATCTCTTATTGACCTAGAAATTCATTGTCCCAAACAGAACGTAAAGCGCAAGTACAAAAACTGTCCTATAAGCGTCACAGATGTGCGAGCAAAGCCTTTGAAGGAAAGTGGAAGCAGCAGCTTGTTGACTTTTACTCACTTGTGAACTACTTGTGTTTGGTTTCAAGTACATCTATGTTAATCCTATTTATATTTGCGTACAACACATACAGTACTGAGCAAAAGTTTTAGCTCCACTAGCTTTTTGTTCAGTACTCTTTCTCTACAGTATATATCCATATTTGATTTTCAGTCTCTTTGTGAATGTGCAAACAGAAAATGAAGGAATTGAATACAATTTTTCAAAATCAAAATTATGTCAAGCTAAAGTCTGTGTTCAATGTAAACTCCCTTGGAAGTAGTGATCCCATACATTCTCTATAATATTCAGGTCTGGACTCTGTGTAGGCCATTTCATGACTATCTGTGATTTATTAGTTTATTTTTTTTCTCCAGATATGCTGAAACATAAAACTATTACCAATGAGGTGACGTGTCTGTACTTTTAGCATTAACTGTGCTATCAAGACAATATTGCCAACATCACCAAGACAAACCAGAACTTTCATCTTTTTCCCTTGGAAGTGGTGATCCCATACATCCTCTATAATATTTAGATCTGGACACTGTGTAGGCCATTTCATGACGGAATTTCATTAGCAGTTTCTATTTTTCTCCAAATATGCTAAAACATAAATTATTACCAATTAGGTGCTTCTAGAAAGAATGCAACTTAGGCTCATTCTGAAAACATAGCCTTATATATGTTTCTGTAGATCGCAAATTATGTTGCCATAGCTGCTTATGGCTGCATTTCCTTTTTAAAATGAACACTATGGTGCAGTATGACGCCGTTCCTTTTCTCGCTTACCAGCTAACCGCTTACCTCCAAATGGATGACTTTTCCGCTGTTACCAGTTTGTCCTGTAACTCGACATGTACGTCAACAGACTAAAGATGCAGAGCGGAGTTGACCACGAGGTGACCGGAGTTGACCACAACGGCGTTCAAGTTCGGTAAAGAACGTTCCACAAAGCAGGTCGGACAAAAACAAAAGCTAAAAAATAAAATAAACAAGTAAATAACAGTGTGAGAATGTGGTAAAATCTGAAAACGTGGTAAAAATCAGGCGAGGACTTTTCTTTTCCTGGATTTTTTTATATACACTGCGGTTGGGTGTAGGGAAGTGAGTGGGCTGGTCAATCGGTGCTTTTCAAAACACTATTGGCTGGGTTCAGGGCAGGGGTAGGGTGGGTCAGTCGATCGGTCAGTAGACAGTCAGTTGACAGCAGCCTCTGGTGGGTTTACGCGAGAATAGCAGGTGTGAATGGCACTCGCAAGAGAATTAAAAGTTCTGAAAAAGTTCTGAAAAAGTGTACACAGCGGCCACTGGTGGATTTATGCGAGAACATCAGGCACGAATGGTACTCAAGGGAGAAATTTGAGATCTGAAAAAACGTACACAGGCTCTAGTGGATTCACGAAAACAAAAACTGCAATAAAAAAACATAGCTTCTGATATGTATTTTGCTTTCTCCAGAATTGTATACGGGGTAACATCACCAAGACGAACGAGAACTTTCAACATATTTCACTCAAGGCTGCGAGCAATAATTCTTTCATCTCTTTCCTATTCTTTCACATGTCCTAAACAATTTGACCACAAACAATTCCAACCTGTTTTTTTTCTTGTATTAATAAAAAAAGAGCATGAGAAATAATTATATCCATTATAGCATCATTAAACAACAAATGTGAAGGGGGGCTAAACTTTTGCTCACTGGACATGCAAATAAACAGATCCATTTTCATAAAACTCCATTTAAATCCTTCTTGTAGGTCAAATAGTATGTCAAGGTTGTGGGTTCGAATCCCAGGAAATCAAGAACCGATGAAATATGTACCTTTAATGCAATAGACGTTGCTTTAGGTAAAAGTATCTGTCAAATGCATAAATGTAAATGCAATAATCTGACGTCTCCATTGGTCCACATTCCTCTAATACTATTAACATCACACTCCTCTTTTATTCTTCATGCTTGTGTATTTTTAGACTGGATTCTTTCTATGCCACTGAACTTATGTTTCCTATGGCCTTGTGCTCTGTCTGGTTTATTTAAGGCCCTTGAGGGTCCCAGCAGGGCCGAGGCCGTGGCCTTGAAAGAGTCCCTAGAAATACCTCCTGGTAGTGTGGCATTAGGACTGGATTTGCTCTCTCTTTAATTATGAGGGGCTGTACGCTGCTGTTTACTGCAAAGGCTCAGAGAGGAACTAATCCATCATCCTGTTTGTCAACTCCAGCGGGAGGCTCAAACTGCCTGATATGTGGAGAGCCATTTCTGAGAATGCAGTCCTGAGTATGCGAATGCCAGGCAATAGTGTAAAGGGGAAATACTGCATTTGCTCTCAGAGAATTGCAGAATATTTATTTTATAGTTTTCCAGGCAGCAAAGGAAAGAAATGAAGTGTCTTCTTAATTCTTCACCCATTTTACCCCTTTTATAAGATGTAAGATAAGTTTTTGGTGTCTCCAGTATGTGTCTGTAAAGTTTCAGCTCAAAATACCCATCAGGTTATTTAATGTAGCCTCCAGAATTTGTCCATTTTGCTATTTTAAAAACAGTGTAGCTGTTTTTGTGGCCTGTGGCTTTAAATGAGCTGCTGCTCTCTGCTTACTGCTCCAACGTGCGTGTCTGCTTCTCATGCGTTACGTCAAATAAACATCCGTAAGTGATAGAAACACACGCAGATGGAGCTAATACAGCTCATTAGTCAAAAATACCAAGTAAGTTTATTTCATGTATTTGTGATGGAGCTTATTCAAGCCGTTCTGAAATAATGAGTCACACACAAATGTCTTTTGCGGTACACACACACACACACACACACACACACACACACACACACACACACACACACACATATATATATATATATATGTGTGCGTTTACTGACACCGCATGTGACTGTTGTGATTACAGCGGTTAAGAATTACATCGTGATTTAACAGTTTTTATTACAAAAATGCAGGACCAGACAGAATCTGCAGACGTTTTTTGCTATTTCTGCCAAGATTAAAATCTGCGGATTTCTGCAGAATTATTTTGGGAGTATCATAACTAAAACCGTGATATATGAAATAAAAAATAATATCTTTTTAACTTTTATTTAATATTTAAAATGCAAATCCAATTAAATTCACTTTATTTGGTAAACAAAGCAAGTCTCTCATATATCTACTAAAAGACAGAAAATATTACTTTACAAACTGCATTGTACATAAATCAGATGGAAATCTTCATATTAGTCAATAATATTACTGTAATTAATTTAAAAACTGAATAAATTTAGATTTAGACACATTTACTCAAGTAAATAAACATAATTAATGATGGGCTAAAAATCTGCGGAATTCTGTGGAAAATCTGCAGAATTCTGCGTGCGCAGATTCCGTGTGTACCTACAAATAAGCTCCGTTTTAAAACATTCAAACTTTTAAAACCAAAGAGAGTTTGAACAGATATTTTAATCCAGGTTTATTTCCAAAAAAAGTTCTGTAGACAGGTGTATACATGCTATTATAGAAACATGGCGCTTGTCAATCAATTTGTTGAGCGAGGAAAACCACACTCCTACATCACGTTGTGATGGGCCTCAAAATCACTGGGATTCGGGTCAACTTTTTATGTCAGGAAATTTTAAAAAAGAGACTTGTTGGGTTTAAATGACTGCAATATGACAGTAGACACACTATACCTACACACATTTCTGTCCAAACAGCTTTCAAAAGTTGATTTTCATCATAGATGCACTTTAAAGTGTATTATATTCTATTCATATTTTTTCCCTGTTTAAGTCTACAAAAAAAATAAATAAACAAGCAAATACATCCCCATTTAAGCAAAGTGTTTTCCCCCATTTATTTTACTGTATTATTGATTTATTTACCACTCTCTTTGTAATACTGGGGCTTCAGAAATGACACCCTTCACCTTTAACCCATCTAGAGTCTGCTAATTCAATATTTACTAGATTTCTAGTAAGCCCAGCTTTAACCCAGCCTGTCATGCAGATGATTATTGTCCATACAGGATTGAGGTCAAGGCCCCACAGTGGATATGAGATTTTCCAGCCTGCAAAAAAAAAAAAAAAAAAAAAAAAAAAAAAAAAAAAACATGATCGCCATTATAGAACCATTTGACCAGAATTATTAATGACCCCGTAGGATTGAGGGAAATATGAAAAGCGAAGCTCCGGACAGTGCGCTGGGGACTCTGGTGCTTCATCATATTTCATACTAACGACTGGGGCTTTGAACGGCTGCTCAAATTACATCCTGATAGAGTGATCAGGCAAAAAGCCAGGCAGGCATGATGGCCAATATGTCAGCGGTGAAAAATGGCGTCAGGGTGGGATGTATGTGTGCATGTGGGCTTTACTTCTACGCCTTTTAAGTACCCTGGGAATTAATGCTCTGATAGGAGAAATTAAGGCAGTCGATTGAGATGTAATTGCTGCTAATGGAAGGTGGTTTTTCAAAGCCTTTCAAGCCAGATTTCAGCATAAACATTAAGAGAGGATGTTAAGAGCTTTGGGGCTTTTGGGCCGCAGGTGTGAAGTGGAGTAACACTAGGCTGATTACTAATGTACCGACAAAAAATATATATCTATATTTGCATTTCCTGAACTGCAACAGTGCTTCTGGGATGAAATAATAAGTGTGTAGTTTTAGATCTGAAGAAGCAGCTTCGGTTTTGAGTAAATCATGCAAGCTCTATGCAAATTTAGATTTTAGTGTTTGTCACATTCGCTTTTGCCATAGGAGTTTTTAAAATAGTCTTCATTAAAGTCATATAAACCATGAACCTGCGAGGAAAATCACATTACAAACGGATTTGAAGCAAAGAAGTTTCTGAACACAAAGGTACAAGACTTTAATGAGGGAAAGAAATACAGTATAATACCATGCATCATGGCAAATGAGGCAATCAAAGTAGACTCAATGTAGAAATATGAAACTATACATTAACTATACATTAACTATACATTCTTAGGCATATCTATAGACATCATACAGTATCTTTTAAGCTTATTAAAAAATATACATATACAAGTAAATAAATCATTAGGTATTGTTCCACAGTTTGGAATGCATGTGGCCCATGGGTTAATAACTTATTTTTTGGGCTTGTAGGTTAATCCAACATTTATAACAATTGCAGAGAGATTTACACTTTTCCAGTTAGTTACAAACAATAAAATAACACAGAAGAACCGGCAGAACAGTTTATAGATAGGTATAACCACTGATGTTTATGGTAAAGATTAAATTCACTGTTTAATGGAACTTGTCGCTGGTGAATGTTGTAGTAATTACATTGTGTAACCAGTTGGTGGCGACAAACAATCATCAAAATTATGTTACTGAATAGGTTTTCAAAAATGATCCTCCTGTGAACTGTTGAATAATTTTTTGACAATAAATATGATATGTTGTACAAGATGTTAGATTTCTATATTTAGCATTTTCAGCAACAGCAACAAAGATCATTTTCATATTGAATATTTTTATTTTTTCAGCTGGTTCTTTCTTATTTCTATTTAGTTTTTATTTTTATTAAAATTACAGGTTATAAATTCTGTTTGGTAAAACCAATGGTTTTACCATAATATTTTTACATAAATGGAAAGCAAATAACATTTGTCCCCTCCCTTTTTTGCTGATTCGAAAAATGGTCCGATCCCTGACTCAAAAAATGTAGTGTGATCCGAAACGTAAGACTTATGATCATTACACCACTACTGTTCATATTCAAATAAATCATCAAATCAAATCCGACTATATTTTATGACTATCATACAATCTTAATATTGATATATTTTGACAGTGCTGGGAGACGACACTGTTAGTGGGTGGAGCTAAATATTTGTTTTGCTTGCTGCCATCCTAAAGCTGCGGTCATACTGGACTATTCTCGCACAGACTTCTATTCATACGCACGTGAATGCGTAAGACCGGAAACGCAAGGTCGAGCGTCAAGTTTCGCAGTTCGCTGCGTTGCAAAGTTCAAGCTTGTTGAACTCTGACCTGCGAAATCGCATCACGTGAGTGCGTGAGACCAATCGAGGATCAAAACATGACCTCTCTGGATAGAAATTTGAAATATAGATCAATCACTAAATTTCTAGCTATCTTGTTTAATCTGTCCCTTTTTGCAGTTTGTTGCATGTTGTTGTCGGGAGAGCAGTATGAGAATTGGAGAATGGCGGATGTTGTCTTTTTTCAGGAGTTTGTTAACATATAGACACATCACCGTGCTGCTGTGTTTGCCTAAATCCTCTAGATTACCAGCAAGGCTAATGGTTAAAATCATGCACCTCCTCATGGTTTGTGTCTGATTTTGTAAGCCGACTGACCACAGTTGTTCGCTCCCCTCCTCCACTCCTGCTCTGCTGGCCACGCCTACTCCTGCCTCTGATCGCAGAGCTCCACGCCCATTATGATGCTTTTTAAAAAATTAGAGGTAGACTTGAACTGAAAGTCGGGGGCTTCATGGCCCTTTAATGGTGGAATTTTCTTTACAGCACCATGGGTAATGTAGTTTTTCCGTACAAATTCAGCTATTAAAAACAAATGTTTCCAAAATACTGTAAATGAATGTGAACAGATGTATGTATTCAGCAAAATCATAAGTGATCAATTAAGAACTTTTGAGCTCACAACAAGTGAAGAATCTGACATTTACACTCTTTTGCAACTACTGTATAACGGTGATGTCTTAGAAGTCCGTTTTTTTTTTTTTTTTTTTTGGAGATGAAAACAAAGTAAACTAATGTTTGCCGCACATCTAAAGCCTTAATTTTTTTATCATATGTGACTGGTTTTTGCACTATTATTGTAAAACAAGGTGTCAACTCTGTTGTTTTGCAGACGGAAAAACATGCAGGAAATGGAACAAGCAAAAAAAAAAACAGTTGATGCTCTCACTGACATGTGTAAGGGGAATAAAATATATCTGCGAATCCGTTTAAAATTCTTATTGATCATAACTTTTGGAGAGAGAAAAAGGCACACGCTAGTTAAGTATGAATCTTAGTTGTATGTTAATGTATAATACTTTGCACAAAATGTTACAAAACCTCATTTAAACATTCACTTTGATTTGTTTGTGCACTTCCTACTCTGTCCACAAGGGGCACATGTTGACGATTACATGGAATTCAAATATATACACAACTGTATTTTACGTCATTTTTTTGTGCTCATAGTGTTTGAAGAAAAAGGCAGAGCCAGTGGAAAAGAGTGAATCTTTGTTGTGTGTATTTGTCTAGTGTATTTAATGAGGAGTATTTTACTATGCTTACATTTATACACTTATAAAAAAATCATCACTTTGTGCTTAACACTTAAAGGTTGAACTGGGTCTGTTCATTCATTCATTGTCCTTCAGCTTAGTCCCATATTTATCAGGGATCGCTAGCAGATTGAACCGCCAACTATACCAGCATATGTTTTACACAGCGGATGCCCATCTAGCCACAACCCAGTACTGGGAAACACCCATGCACACTCACATTCAGACTCATATACTATGGACAATTTTGTTTACCCAATTCACCTATACTGCATGTTTTTGGACTGGGGAGCTACCATGCCACCCTGGGTCTTTACATTCAGGCTCAATTATTTTCAGATATATAATATTTATGATTAGAAGTCAGAATAGTCACTAACTAGGGTGTTTGAGCAACATTAATGCTGTGCTGCCTCACAAACTCTGTGATAAAGCTGTGTTCATGTTTTCAGAATTACTGTAATTATGAGATGGCAACTCTGCTGAGAAGCTTTTCACATCTTTCAACTCACAAAATATTTGTTTCTATGGCAATGAGCAAGTGCAGCTTTAAAACCCCATAAATCCACCTTGACATGTTCTTGCTAAAAATATAACAACAACCCTGGTAACACCGGATAAAATAAAATGATTTCTCAAGTACAAATGTACAATATTGAAAGAGATTTTTTTTCTTTTATTTGCCTTTTTTAAAATTCAGCAGGCTTGTGTTAATTATGGCTAAATGTTTTTTACAACTCAGAATCTGTAATTATGCTAATAATCCTGACGTGAAGAGAAAGCAGCAGAAGCTCTCAAGAAAATGTAATTACACGGTGCATGCAAATTTATTTGTTTAGCTCTAATTACTTTCATGTATCTAAAAATAATACATGCTTTAAAGATGATCAGAAATGTCTTCATTTATAAACAGCTATGTAAAAAAAGCCTATTTGAAAGTTTCTCTGGATTTACTGTATTAGAGTTTAAGTAAAATGTTAATATTTGTTTTTTTTTCTATAAAAGGTCTGACAACATTTATTGCAATGTCAAACAATAATTAAAAAAATGAGATTTTGTCACTGACATACACTTACCGGCCACTTTATTAGGTACACATTAATAGTACCGGGTTGGACCCCTTTTTGCCTTCAGAACTGATTTAATCCTTAGAAGCATACATTCAACAAAGTTCTGGAAATATTCCTCAGAGATTTTGGTCCATATTGACATGATAGCATCACATAGTTGCTGCAGATTTGCGAATCTCCCGATCCACCACATCCCAAAGGTGCTCTATTGAATTGAGTTCTGGTGACTGAGGAGGCCATTTAAGTAAAGTGAACTCATTGTCATTTCAAGAAACCAGTTGGAGATGATTCACACTTAATGTCATGGTGTGTTATCCTGCTGAAAGTAGCCATCAGAAGATGGGTACACTGTGGTCATAAAAGGATAAAGTGGCTGACGAGTGAACGTTTTTAGTTGTTGTGATTAAAAATAAAGGTTATTCCACCAAATAGAGATTTTATTTAATAACTCATCTGATGGTAAAACATTTGTATTGTGTTTTCTAACAATGCATATAAGCATGCCTGAAGAGATGGCACCTTATAACAACGTTATGACACCTTTTGAATTTCTGTATATATGACAACATTTTAATTTCAAATGTGTAAGAAATATCTTTTGTAGTTTACAGTACACAAAAATATATTTTATTCAAACACAAATCATACATTTACAGAATTATGGTCTCTTAAGTTTTGTCTGTAGATCTAAATGTTTAAATAAAAAAAATCTGAATTAAACTAACAGTTCATCATTCATGCAAACCTCTAATTAAAGGAAATAATCTAATCAAGCTTTTTGTAGCTGTTTGTAGCAGCCTGAGTAATGCAGAGACAGGCTAAAGTTCCTGCTCTGCTGATAGTTGTGCTTCTGTTTGATGGTTCACAGCATTGACTCCAGCCAGCTGAGCAGCTTAAAGTGTCAAATGTATCAGCAAATACAGCTTCACGGCTTGCTAATGTATTCTCCCGCTCTGTAGGGCAGGCAGTCACTTTAATTGCTTCATTTCTATTCTGTTAGCACACGTCAGATGACTCCGCTCAGCTGAATCGTGCCATATTGTGGATTCAACCCTATTTCCATTAATTTACTGTCATAAAATAATGTTTTTTAAATAGATGCTTTATTAATATTTGGATTATGATGAGTCCAGCTAGAGGGAAAATTAGCAGGGCTGTCAACTATATTTACGTTTGTTACATGATATGAAAGGAAGAGACATCCCATTTTAGTGTCCACATCAATTTAAAGGGATCTTCTATACATAAAATATGTTCAGTGCGAGTAAAATATCTGGTTTAATGCTTCACACTGAAAAATAAAATGTCAAAATATGGTTGAAATAACAAAGAATTTCCATTCTGCATGAAATACATATAAATATATATTTAAACTTATTAAAATGTAATAAAAAAATAAGTAACAATTCGTGTGTCATCAATTGATTCTTGTTGTAAATATGTCTGACTTTTTTTTTGTCTTACTGCACTGAAATATATATTGGTGGATTTGATTTAGTTTTGCAAATCATGCTAAAATGTTTACTAATTTACCATATAAGTTACTTTTAACTTTTTAATATTTTGGAGCTTGAAAACCTCTTTTAGTTTTTGACCCATTATAACAATGGAATATATAAATATATATAATTTAAAGAAAAAACTCACGCCAGTCCAAACCTGATTGAATTTCTTTCTTCTGCACAATATCTAAAAAAAATATAAAGATTCTGCACAATATAGAAAGAATATATTGGTTTTGTAGGGTATTTTTTCGTCTGTTTTTGTTTATAAAAAGTAAATGGATACAAAACGACACTATACCCTATTGACTTCTATTGTACAGAAATAAAAACAGATGCGTGTTCTTTTAAAAAGATAACAAAACATTTTTAAAAATGTGAAACATTTAATATTTGTTCATTCCACACTCATAGACCCATAAATGAAAACCAAAGCAACAAAGCTGGACCACAGGACCACATGTGCACAAAAGCCTAGTGTATATTTACAAAAGTTTATTGCCATCTACTGAACTGTAGTAATTTACACTGATCTGACTGAAAAGGGGATTATTTTGACAACATTGTTACGTATATTTAAAACTTTTCAAAGTTGCATCAGAAGATTTTAGTCAAAGTAATTCAAAGTCATTTTACTCGGTGGCCATGTTTGAAATGCTTCTCAGGCAGTATGATCAGGCATTCTGTCTGAATGAGGAAACATCGAACTTTCAATTACATTACATTACAGAGCTTTCAATTACATGACATATTTGGAACCACCAATGAGATTAAACAACAACCGTCTCATAAGTTTTATTTCTAAACGTCCAAACCAAACAAAAATTGGCATTTTTCAGGTTTCCCAAATTAATGCGCATGCGCACTTAAAAAGAACGAGATCACGACACCAACCTCATTGATGGCTGTTCTACACATTATCATCCTCTGAATAATGATCGTCTGATGGAGCTGCTCTCCTGAAGTAATCCACAACTTGGTCTTAATGGTGAATCTCCTCCAGAAATGACTGTGACTCTTTGTTTACAAGTTTATGGGCGTTTGAGTAGCTGCTGTCATGTGATGTGCGTTTGACAGGACAAACTGTACCCCGCGTTTGTTTTATACAGATTACAAAACCAAAAAACGTTTGTTTTCAAGTGCACTGGGTTCATTTAAAATATAGATTTCAAGCTTTATGTGGATACATTTCCTTTGTCTGTAAAGCAAGTATTCACTGTGATACCAGTGTGTTTGTTGACCACCAAACTGTTGTAAAAACACATGTCTGGTCCGAGCTTCTCCTGAAGAAATGTCAGTCTTTATCAATCGATGATTGGCTCCTGTACTAATAGCCAAGGCTTAATTCGCCATATTGACCGTTACACTTTTTTCCATTTAAATCTATACCAGTGACATGTCTTGTGTATAGTCTTTGTATTAGTACATCATGGTCAAGTAAACGTACCCTAAAAATGTGATTTGAATTTTGCTCAAAATAGCACGTCTGACTTTTTGCACCATTAGAATGTTCAATGTCATTCAAACGACCCTTTATTTTACTCTTAGGATCTGTATTTACATGCTGATCAAAAGTATTGCTTGGTAATACACACCGCAAAGGAGGCAATGGGACAGAGAGAAAGAGACGTCCTAACAAAAGCAATATGTATTCATACTCTGTGGAGACTGTGCTGATAAATGGTAAGCTGGAAAGGTCAATGTAAACGTCAGCAGAGCTATATGTGCTACCCCCTCCCGCCATCTACACACACATGTACACAAACACGCAACAGACACACACTTGTTTGACCGGCACCCCCACTCCTCATGCAGTAAATCAAATAAATCAGGTGGAGGGTGATGGTGTTTCTGAGGAGCATCTTCCCCTCCTCCACCTCAGATAAATCACACCCAAACACCCTCCGCCCTCTACGCTCACATTTACAGAAAACCACAAGCAAGAGAGAAGGGTGGAGAGCGTTTCTGCAGTTACTTTCATGACACGAACGTGAAATATTGTTCATTAGTAATCGACAATATGAAGCCAGGATGCTGTTATGAGCCAATAAATAAATAAAGGCCTGCAGTATATCATTTATAATATGTTCTTTATGGCATTATGAAGTCAGCATGTTGTCTCTGAAGAGAAGTAATTGTCATTTTGTTGTTGAAAAAAAATATATATATAAACTGTTATCTGGAAAATATGTCATTTAGATTTACATCTCTTTTCAAAAATATGATTGCTGATATATTTAATTCAAGTCAATTCTCAATATAAAAGCAGAAAAGTCCTATTTATAAATAGTTGTTTTACTATGCATATTTTTCCAAGCAGCTTTGTTAATAAAGTGCTCTAGATCTAACGAATCTCTGGATAACCACTCCCAAGAAAAACCTCTCTAAAATGTTTTTTTTTTAAAAAGGCTTATGATGTGGATATAATGAAACAAGACACATAAACACTTATTTCAGAGAGAAAAATTAATCTTCACCATTACTGGATTCCATATTTACAGTTACAAAAATGTAATATTTAAAAGCACAAAACAAATGAAGTACTTTTATATCCACTTTTTTTACATTGTTTCAGAAAAATGTGATACTTACATACTGTATTAGTAACCAAATACCAAACAAAGAACCACGGATGCACCGATACCATTTTTTGGGAACCGATCTGGGGTGCGTTTTCCAAACAACGACGTAACTCTCGGCTGAACTATCATAGTATGATGCATCGTTTGGGAAAAGAAATATGTAGTGACTAGTATTTCCCAAAACCCGAAGTTTCTCTGTCGCAGATCCATGGCTATAAACTATGTTTGTAATGACGGAACTTGCGACCTTAGTAATATAATTCCAACTTTGAATGTTAGAATGTTCTAAATGAATAGGGCATAGGGGGGATAAGTGGCAATAGAACACAGCCAGGAACTATGTTTCTAACTACAGTTCCAGAGGTGTAGTTGCGACTCCTCAAGTTTGCGACGCAGTTTGCGAATGTTCGTTGGAGCGATGGATTTGGGAAACAGCCAATCAACAAACTATGTTTTCAATGACAGAATTTGCGACCTTAGTTGGCTAACGATGGTTTTTGGAGACACACCCATGATCTCGATACCAAAATTCTAATTATCATTGGACACAGATCCGATCCTGATACTGTGCCTTTTTTTTTCAAGCATAATACAGTTTGTGGCTGGAAGAGTATCTGCTGCGTAAAACGTGCTGGATGAGTTGGCGGTTCATTCTGCTGTGGCGACCCCAGATTAATAAAGGGACTAAGCCGTAATGAAAATGAATGAATGAATGAATGAATGAGTGTATATATTAGAGCTGCATGGTAAGACAATTTTCATGTGCATTTTGTCTGTAAAGCTGGTTCTAGTGAATAATCAGCAGGTGCTTTCAGATGGAGCAGCATTTACTACACAGAGTCGTAGTTCACTGACAAACTATGCAAAATTGCACTCAAACTGTAGACGATTAAATCAGGCAAACATGAAAATGATGTTTCTGTGAAAATGACAGCTGTTTTCTTAGATTCTCAATGAGTACGACAGTCGCAGATTTTGATTACTTGCAATTTCATTTCAATTTGTTGTGCAGCCCTGTGCACACACATATACATGGTGAGACATACGTTTTCGTTGTTAGCAATTTGTAAAGTATTGGATTACTGAAGGAGGAAGGGTGTAACAAACGACTTGACATTTTTTTGGTTTCACATGTCACTTTCTGCACCACATTAAACAAGTCATCAGTTGCGGTGAAGGAGTGCATGTTAAAGGGCTGGGCTTTAGCTCAACGTTCAGAAAACAGCTTTTAATTAATCCATTCACTACTGCTGTACTTGAGTGATCTTATAAAGAAATATGATATTCACATGTTACGTGCCTGCTGCACTAAAAGCTTATTGGCCTGCAGTGAATGTTCTGATAAACTGTGGTTCTCAGTATTATAATTTTTATAACTTTAGTTAGTGTGCAATGTTGCTGTCTGAGCTTAAGCAATATCTGCAAAGTTACCACGTCCAAAACTCATAGCAAAAAGAGCACATTTCTTTCACAGAATTAGCATTTTAAAGCCTACAGCAAATGGCTAGTAGGCACTACAATGAGCTTCTTTCCGGGTTGTTGACATCACCATACCTAAATTTACATAAACTCCACCCTAATTATCAAATTAGAATGCATTGGGCCAACTGCCCAATGAGAGCCCATCGTGCATTTCTGAAGGAGGGGGCTGTTGCTAGACTGGATATGGTTGCAGCCAGGGGTTAATTATTTATATCATTTAATAAATTTCCCATTTATTGTATTTTATCAAAGTCTAAACCCACCCCAAACCTACACCTAACCATCACAGTAATGTAAAAACAGTAGTTGTACCGAGTATTATTTATGCTATCTATTAAATTACCCAATAAATTCTATTTTTAAAGCCTACCCCCACCCCAACCCTAAACCCAACCGTCACAGTATTGTAAAATAATTAATTATTGTTGTACAGTGTCATAAAAATTGCTGCTATACTGATGTGCATATCGCACTTCCGGCCGGCCACGTATCCGATCTAGACTTTACCAAGGAGGGGCTTTAAAGGACCATGAAGTCAACCTACTGTTTCCATGACAACAGAAACAAAAGTGTAGGATACACTTTCTTTGTCTGAAATCATGTAATTTTATACTGTATAGTAAACTGTAAAAAACTGACAAAGTCAAGCTGACAGAAAGTCAAGACAACAAATATGTTTATGTTGCTTTAACTTAATAAGTTAATAATATCTTAATAAGTTAATCAGGTTCCAACTAATTTTTTTAGGATTTTACAAAGTATAACTTAATATTTTTGGTCAGTTTGATTGATGTAAGTCTAAATGACTAGAAAAGATTTGATTTAACTAGGCAGGAAGAATTTTTTTAAATTGTATGTAAAAAACAGTATACGAGTATGCATGAGATTGCATTTTAAACGTGAATGAAATGACTATCATGTGATATGGCAAATGGCAGATGTAGTGTTTTATGGCAGATGTAGTATAAATTTATAATACTCACATTTAAATATATAAAATGTACTTTTTCTAATCATTGTGATGTAAATTCAGATGTAGTAGTGACTTGAGATGTAGGCGATTTGGGACGCAGCCAAATGTCACCAGGCAATTTTTTCAATATAAGTAATAGACACACTGCTGATTGACTGATTGTGTTTTTGGACTTGGTCCTGCGCTGTGATCAAAAGTCCTTCAGATATTACTTAAATTATATCTGAACAACAATATGATATTTTTAACATAGTCAAAACTTTCGAAATGGTGACACAGTGGCTCAGTGGTCAGCACTGCTAAACTCACAGGAAGAAGTTTGCTTGTTCAAGTCCTTGCTGGGCCAGCTGGTATCTCATGTTCTTCTTGTGTTCAGGTGGGTTTCCTCCAAGTGCTTTAGTTTCCCCCACAATACAAAGACATGCGATAAAGGTGAATTGGGTGAACAAAAATTGACCGTAGTAAATGAGTGCATATGTAAATGTGATCATGTATGTGTAATATAAGGCAATATAAGTAACTGTAATTACATTACTTAAAAATGAAATGTAATGCCTTACTTCACTTTTTCAATGGAAATGTAATATAATTAGTTATTGTAATTACCTTGTAATTAATTACACTCAACACTGATCATAGTACAACACAGAGATTACGATCAAAGTAATAGTTACCATCTACTTCCTTTATATTTGTTTGTTTTCTCACTTGCTTGTAAACTGCTTAACACGTTCATTTAATCGTACTGCATTACACTGAGAGCACTTCCACAAAAGTGAAGTAGAGCATGACAAAATAAGAGGGAAGAATCTTGACAATATTTGAACACAAGTGCTCACAAGAGACGCGAATGTTAAAACCACGTGGAAATGATAATGTCTTCTCTTCCCTCTTGGGACCGGATCACTGCAAATGCATGTTAATACCAGGTGGAAAGTGGAAACTGAAACGGATAGAAACAAGAAACAGTGAGAGAAGGGGGAGGAGGAGAAGAGCTTGTCTTGGTGAGACGATGTTTATTAGATTAACAGGCTGAACATGCCTCTCATTGAGAGAGCACATAACTTAGATTGATAGAGATGCCGATAACTTTGCCGCCTGACATTGGAGCTCCGGTGAGAGGCATTGCTGCAGAGATAAAGGGATTAGCACTCAGTGTGAGAATAACTCCTGGCCTGCTCGCTGTCTGCTCTGCAGGGACGTACAAGTGTAGCACCTTTGAAGGGATTAATCACAACACCGAGCATCAGTGCTGCACATTCCTGCATTTCAATATCCCTTCATCAACGTACATGTAAAAAAGGGGTGGTCAATCAGTTATTTTTTTGAAAGTTTTCATTTATTCCTTCATTTTCTGTCTGCAATTGCACTAAATTGACCATAGTTTATGAATGTGTGTAAATGTATATTGTGAGTATTTGGGTGTTTCCCAGTACTTGGTTTTGGCTTGAAGAGCATCTGCTGCGTAAACCAAATGCCAGAGTAGTTGGCAGTTCATTCCGCTGTGGCGACCCCTAATTTATCAGGGACTAAGCCGAAAGAAAATGAATAAAGCCTTTGCCGTGAAGCTCTAAATTGACCACAGGTACATTCTGTTTCCATTGATCAATCTTGAGATGTTTCAGCAGCCTTATCGAAGTTCACCTGTGGTAAATTCAGTTGATTGTACATTATTTGAAAAGACATACACCTGTCTATAGGTCTCAGGGTTGACAGTGCATGTCAAAGTACAAACCAAGCATGAAGACAAAGGAATTATCTGTATACCTTAAATGCAAAGGTCCGTAAATTTTGGTTAGCTGCTTCAACTGCTACAAAGAAAATGTTGGTACAAAGGTGGAAACCTCCTCATGATCTCTCAGTTAAGCACTGGTTATATTCATTATTGGAAATACTGTATCTGGAACTGTCATCAGCACGGATCAACCATGCCAAAGTGGACATTCTTACGGCATGGAAAATCTACATATGCAACGTCAAAGAAATCTTGGACACTTAACCCTCATCTGATACTACGGATGACAACTTAATGGAAATTATCTAACAGCTTGGTCTAAACTATAGTTATTCTGTGTTTCCTGATGTGCGTATAATGGGGTGGGGGGTGGGAAATATATATGGGGTTATATCTGTTAAAATTATTTTGTTATCTGATTGTAAAAATTGTATATTCTCACTTTCGGAAATAAAAAACTGAATTACAAAAAAAAAAAAAAAAAAAAGGAATTATCTGTATACCTCTGAGACAAGATTGTATTGTGCTATGGGGATGTTTTTCAGCAGCAGGAACTGGAAGACTTGTCAGGATAGAGGGAAAGATGAATGCAGCAATGAATGCAGCAAGATATCCTGAATGAAAACCTGCTTCAGAGTGCTCTTGACCTCCGACTGGGGTGACTGGTCATCTTCCAGCAGGACAGCCAAAATATCAGTGGAGTGGCTTCACAACAACTCTGTGAATGTCCTTGAGTGGCCCAGCCAGAGCCCAGACTTAAATCTTATTCAACATCCCTGCAGAGATCTGAAAATGGCTGTACACCGTCGCTTCTCATCCAACCTGACAGAGCTTGAGAGCTACTGCAAAGACGAATGTGCAAAAACTCATAAAGACAGATGTGACAAGCTTGTGGCATCTATGTACATGTAGTTATGTACATGTGCTTTTACAGAATTTTTATTTTTAATAAATTTGCAATAATTTCAAAATATCTTTTTTCACATTGTCATTATGGGGTATTGTGTGGAAAATTTTGAGGAAAGAAATTATTTAATCCATTTTGGAATAAGGCTGTAACATAAAAAAATGTGGAAAACATGAAGTCCTGTGAATACTTTCTGGATGCACTGTACCCAACACTGGGTTTAATGCAGACAAGTATTTTGAACCCTTTCTTAAAATATTTAAATTAGAACGAAAAGTCAGGTAGACTTTTGCAGCTGTGTGATATTAATATTTCAATTAATACACTCTGTTTAACGTTTTTTTTAGCAGGCATATTTGCCTGCTTGTTATACTGCAAGTCTGTGGAAATACACACGACTGGTTTCTTTCAGTCACACACAGCCGCACACACATTTACAGTAGTGAGGGCCTCTTTTTGCATTGTTTGCTTGCACATCGTCAGCACAGTTGAGTGGTTCAGTTTTGGTCTAAATATGTACAGGAATGAGATAAAGGTCAGGAATAATCTGGGACGCTCTCTGTGACTGTGGCAGCATGTCACTGCTCATCTGTCAGCACTGAATGTGTTTAGCATTTTAAAAATCATGCCGCCGCTCCAGCAAATCTCGGGATGGCTCTACAGCACAGCCATCATTTCCCTTGCTCTGCTTGATTAGCACCTGAACATTCCAGCATTTGTTATCTCCTCCGCCCTGACAGGCAAATTTGATTTCTCCTGGTTTGTGCTGAATAAAGAGATGGGGAATTGAATACGAATGAATTGCACCCACTGATTAATTTGCACACACTTCAGCGTCCAGTTCACTAAAGGAGTTAGCAGATCAGATACCGCGCATTGCACCAAGAAATGCTGTGCTGAATGCAATTTGTACTGACAATTTGTGCAAAAAATAGCTCAACGGTTCTGAATTTGCCCCTGAGTGCTTTTGCTTTCGGCTGATTTCTCTCTCTCTCCTCCAAATAAGCAGCGTCAAATTCATTTACTTGAACCGGCACGGCTTGCTTTTTTTCCCTCCTGTGTTTGCTAAAGTGGCTATTTGTGTGTGAGAGAAAGCAGAAAAGTGAGTGGAAAAGCTTTACACTGGCTGATTTGGACCGACAGCCAAGTGAGCCAAGGCTTTGCTTGTGTAATTTGGTCAGAACAGAGGATACTGGGAAAAGAGAAGCAGAGCGAATAAGGGGTTTATACCAATCTGCCAAATACGGAAAAAAAAAACTAAACTAAATAAAGGATCACTTTCTCTCTCTCTCTCTCACACACACACACACACACACACACACACCACTCTCTCAATTCATTATTTGCGTCATTTACTGTGTTTTTAACCACTTTATGGTTTGTTTTGTCTTCAGTTTTCACCAAAAACACTGTTTTTGCTGGAGTCGTGGGTGTTTTTGTTCTTGAACATTCACTTGAACATGTACTTGATTCAGTATCAGTGTTGGGGAAAGTTACTTTTAAAAGTAGTGCATTACAATATTGAGTTACTTTAACAAAAATCTAACTGCGTCACTTACTTTTTATGGAAAGTAATGTGTTGTATTACTTTTGAGTTACTTTTGTGTTACATTTCCTCACCTGGCTGAGGTTTGATCTCTTTCAGAACTTGCTGGTGTTTTTCATCTTTTTATAGTGAAGCTCTGCATTTACCTGCCACTTATATAACCTACCCCTTCATTTTCCTTTAGCAAAAGTGTAGGATAACATTGTATGGTACGTTGGTGTAGTGCTTTGCATCCATTTTTTACGGGTTTGTTTTTTATGCAAGTTTCTTGCAGTTGTCAAGAGTTTTACTTACATATAATCAACACTTAACAACAATCCACTTCTTCAGCTCGATGAGTTCAAAATAACAAGAATCCATGATAAAAATTTAAGTCTCCGGCCTGCCATTGTTTCTGTTTCTGACTGTAGTGATGACGGGCGATTCGCCAATAGGGTTGGGTATCGCTTTTAGATTATTTTGATACCGGTGCTAAATCGATACTTTTAAAACGATACCGGTGCCAAAACGTCGCCTGAACCGATACTTTTGAGCCACAAAATTATGGTGGATGACTCTAGAAAAATCTTTTATTTTACAAAATCTTTTTAAAAATTATTTTATTAGAACAATATAATTAAAGTTTAAAGTAAATGTCAATTCATATTTTATATATTTGAATTACATTAATACATTTCCTTTGATCATTTGTTGGTTAGCATGAATTTAAGATTTGCATTATGAAATTATATTAGATTACTACTAACCTGTGGAAAGGCTGTCATCAAAATACTGAACTCCTTTCCAGTTCAGAGGCCAGTTGTACTTTTAGGGGGCACATTTTACCATAAATCACAAAATACTTTAAAAATTACTCGAAGTCATTTGTTTTCATGCATCACTTTGCCGTCTTTATAAACAAGATAATTAAATAACTTAAACTCAAAATAATCTTCCTTGTTCAATATTTTGACAAGGAACTTTGTACTGGTGTAAGAGAACACATTTCTAACATTCAAAGAAATTCATGTACACCTGTAAACTTTAACAGGTAGGCCTACAGTTGAAGTCAATTTATTTTGCCCTCCCATTCATTTAAAATGATGTTTCTGAAAATTTTCACAGTGTTTGCTAAAATAATATTATTCTGGAGTCATAATAAGTTGCATTTCTCATTGTTTATTTTTTTAATAAAAGCTGTTTTTTTTTCAAAATAATTAAGGTCAGTATTATTAGCCTCCTTAAGAAATATTTACTGTATATTTTTGACTAATTATTTCAACTTTCGTAGTTAACTGATTAAGTATTTGAATTACACTTTAATCTCAATAATAGACTATGAAATACTTAAAGGGACTTTGTCTGAATACAACTGTCTTGCAAAATAACTAGTAAAATGTTATACTATACTAGTAAAATGCACTGACTGTCACCATGGGGAAGATAAAAAAGAAGATATTAGAAATTAAGCCTAGTTAGTTAAACTATTATGTTTAAAAATGTGTTGTAAATAAATCATGTGTTGAAGACGGAAATGAAAAATGAATGAAGGCAAAACTAAATGAGTTGAATATGACTTACATGAGCTTGACTAAAAACTACCTTTGATCAATGTGTTACGTTTGTTCTTTGGTACTTGCCAAGTATCCGAAGCTATTCAGTTACTAGAACAGTACACTGACTCATCTGCTGTGAAAAAAACAGACCTGATGATGATGATGATGATGATGAGTGTAAGCCGACTCTCTGTTCCCTCGCAGCACTTTCTTTCATTGAGTATGTGATTCAACCTGACTAGGGTCATTTTAATTATATTTTGTAAAAGCCAATTAAGCAAGTTAAAAAGTAACTTGAATTACCTTTTTAAAGTAACTCAAATAATATTACTTTTTTTTTTTAAAAAGTAATGTGTTAGTTTACTTGTTACTTTGGAAAAGTAATATTATCACATAGCACGCGTTTCTTATACCTTGTTACCCCCAACATTCAGTATAGTGAAACATTAGCACACATTAGAGTCTAAACGGTTTAGCACAAAATAATCAACAATTTTTATATATAATACTAGCATCAATTCCAGTAAGATGTTCAGAGTAGATAATGGTTCATTTTGGTTATGGATGCATTTGTGATTTGGTGTGTAAGATTGTTTGTCCTGATGCTATTGTCTGTGTGTTGATGCTTAAACTTGACACTCAGCAGTGTGTACTGTAAATAAAAGGATTATTTTGGATGAATTATGATAAACTGGTAGCATTTGGAAAAAGAAATGTGCTTCATAGTACTGAATGTACGCTTCAAACCTTGAAAGTAATTGAAAAAATATATCAGATAATATATCAATAATATAAAAGACCACTTAAGTGGATTTTAAGAGAAAACACATTTATGACTGTTAACACATCTAAGCTCACTCTGCAATAAGTTACAAAAAATACTTTAGAAAATATTTTTGAAATCATGTATTGATTTTTTTAACTAAAATACTAAAGCTCATCTATAACACATAGTTTATATTTGAACTATGGTTTGTTAGAAATTACATGTTTATATATTGTTAAATTGATAAAAAAATTCAGCCCTATCCTTATAATTGTGTCATTTCGGATTAATTTAAATGCATGGTGTATAAGTTTTAATGTTTCGTGTTTGTCATGAATTTTAGCAGTGCATTTTAACCATGTTTCAAAGACCACAGAAGTAATTAGTTACAAAATTACATATTAATGTGTGTTTAGTTCTTATTTAAGTAGATGACACTATAATTTTTTAATGAATTTTATTTACAAATTTTATCGCGCATTACAGTCAAAAAGACAAATACAATTATATTTTAAAAACTGTATTGATGATATCAACTTAAGCGCATACAATTAAATGAAAGAAAAAACATACCTACAAGTAAAAAGGTAAATATTAACGTGGCTTTACAAAAACTACAATTTTACAATCTGTTTTACACAATCCACTCTACTTTGAATTTAAGAAAGAAAAGGAGTCAAACTGGTTTGAATTAAACTGGGTAGATGAACCTCTAGAAAGTCTAATATTTTCCAACTTTAAGAAGGAGTGGATATTACAGTTCCACTGTGTTGGGGTTGGAGGTTTCTGATCCTTCCACTTAAGCAATATTAGTCGTTTGGCCAGGAGCACAATAAAAGCTATGCAATCCAATTTTATCAGATTATATGACAATCAATGTCAATCAGTGGGCAAGGAGAGATAGATATACCCCCAAAACAGATAAAGTTTTAAAAATAGTGTTCCAAAAGCAGTTAAGTTTTATACAAGACCAAAACATATGTGTATGAGTGGCTGGTGGAATTATAGCGATTACAAGCGAGATCTATATGCTGAAAGTGCTTTGAAAGCTTTAGGTTTGTCCAGTGTACACAATGTGCCATTTTGCACTGCAGAAGTCCATGTCTTGCATAAAACAGGAGCATTTTTAATATCCAAGCAAACCGATAAAATAAATGTATTTTTACAACCTTTAGAAGTCAAAAGTAGACTCAAAAAAAAAAAAAAGAAAAGCTCAAAGCATTTCACTGGAAAAAAAAAAAACAGGATCTATGGTCATTAAGTGATCAATAATCATGATGTGGTCAATAAGTCATGACAGCATATGTTTTTGTAACTTCAACTTATTTAAATGAGCTCATTGTGTTTCAACTTCAGCTTTTAAGTTCCACAAGAAGATTTCAGTCGGTTTAATGTAAAGTTAGCTGGAATTATTTGTAAAGATCAAAATTTATGGCAGCAACTACTTGACTAAAAGTACTGTGTATAGACCTCATTTACAGTTGTATTTAGTATACTTAGTCCACTTGAAGAAAAAACATTTTATTAGGTATAAATATAAGAGTTATTTGAGAAGAGATGCAGTTTTAAGAGAGACAAGAGTTCTATTTTAATTAAGGATTACAAGAACATTTCTAAAAAATCATGAAGTACATGGATAAAGAATGTATAAAAATACTATAAAAAGAGGAAGCACAGTGGCATGGACCAAGTGGTGTATATAACAGAACTAGCCATAGTGTATGAGCGTATGTGTGAATGAGAGAGTGTATGGATATTTCTCATTGATGGGTTGCAAATGGAAGGGCATTAGTCACATAAAAAATATGCCATAGTAATTTGCGGTTCATTCCGCTGTGGCGACCCCTGATAAATCAGGGACTAAGCCAAAGGAAAGTGAATGAGTGAATTCTATAAAAATAAGAATTATCAATTTTTACTTGCTTTCATTGGGACTTTCAACCAGCTTTACATCCCCATTCCCTGTGCATCTCTGTGTGTGGTTATTGAGTGTAGATTTGAGGGAGGTCAAGGCAGGCTGGTGGTACGTGCAGTAGGAAATGAGCATCTCTGGGGACGAGCTTTAATGGGACATCACTCTGTCTGTGGGAGAACGGCGAGTCGCAGCTGTTGCACACACACTCCAACACAGTGTACAGGAAAACGAGACTCTTGTTTCATAACTCGCAGGCTTTCGCAGAGAACGTGTCCTCTTTAAACATCTGCCATGTTTCAGATAAGTATGTCCATTGAAAAACTTTCACTCTATCTGGAAAATAATCACTTCCTGTGATCTGTGATTATATTCTCCAAGGTTCATTGAAAATATGTGCCTCAGCCTATTTATTTGAAAAAATGTATAAGTTGTTCCGGGTACATTGCACGTTTCAAATGTCGAATCCACTAGAAGGCACTGTATATTTTTGTGAAATTGAAATGTGTAACAAAGTGTTTGTTTTGTTGTATGTTTTAGAAATAAGTCCACCAGAAGGCAGGGCTTGTCATAGACATCACCAAACAAACCACTGGACTAAACCTGTCCCTTAACCCAACCAATAGTGTTGTCAAAAGCAAATGCAAGAGAAAAATAGTACTGTGACCACAAACATTCACCAGCCACTTTATTAGGTACACCTTACTAGTACCGGGTTAGACCCTCTTTTGCCCTCACAACTGGAAATACTCCTTAAAGATTTAGGTCCATATTGGCATGGTAGCATCAAGCAGTTGCTGCAGATTTGTCGGCTGCACATCCACGATGTCAATCTCCCATTCCACCTCATCCCAAAAGTGCTCTATTGGATTGAGCTCTGGTGACTGTGGAGGCCATTTGGGTAAAGTGAACTCATTGTCATGTTCAAGAAACCAGTCTGAGATGATTCACGCTTTATGACATGGCGCATTATCCTGCTGGAAGTAGCCATCAGAAGATGGGTACACAGTCATCATAAATGGATGGACATGGTCAGCAACAATACTCAGATAGGCTGTGGTGTTGACACGATGCTCAATTGGTACTAACGGGCCCAAAGTGTGCCAATAAAGTATCCCCCACATCATTAAACAATCACTACAATCCTGAAGCTTTATTACAAGGCAGGATGGATTTATGCTTTCATGTTGTGGACGCCAAATTCTGACCCTACCATCATAATGTTTTTCTAATCTTCTATTGTCCAATTTTGGTGAGCCTGTGCGAATTGTAGCTCAGTTTCCTGTTTTAGCTTACAAGAGTGGCACCAGGTGTGGTCTTCTGCTGCTGTAGCCCATCTGACTCAAGGTTTAACATGTTGTGCATTCAGAGATGCTCTTCTGCATACCTTGATTGTAATAAGTGGTTATTTGAGTTACTGTTGCCTTTCTATCAGCTCAAACCAGTCTGGCCATTCTCCTCTGACCTCTGGCATCAACAAGGCATTTGCACCAACAGAACTTCCCCTCACTGGATATTTTGTTTTTCTCAGACCATTCTCTGTAAACCCTAGAGATGGCTGTGCTTGAAAATCCCGGTACATCAGCAGTTTCTGAAATACTCAGACCAGCCCATCTGGCACCAACTACCATGCCACTTTCAAAGTCACTAAGATCACCTTTCTTATCCTTTATGATGCTTGGTTTGAACTGCAGCAGATCGTCTTGACCATGTCTAGATGCCTAATTGCATTGAGCTGCCATGTTGGAAAAAAAAGTGGCTGGTTATTGTAATTCTACCCTGACTTTACAGAATTTTTCTCTGTTTTGTGGAGTGCTTTTCTAAACTCAAACACGAGCGCTTTGCATGTCAAGTACAACACAGTACAAAGTGATCTACTGAGCTAACCAGAAAAGTTGTCCTTCTGAAGATAGTAAGGTGGAGCAAAGTTTTTATTTTTTTTTAATTATAGACATCGTTAGTTGTTTTTTAGTATTTTTTTTTTTTTTGGTGTTGTGCAAAGAACTGCATGAAATAACCCTTTATTTGTAAACAGTATGTCCCTGAAAATATAATTTGTGTGAAAATGAACAAAAGTTGTTGCCATTACACTGCCTCGTAGCATTTATTTTACCAAGAAAATGCACTTAACCATTTAAGTATTGAACAAAAAGTGCTTAATTGATAGGTAATTGATGTGTCTGTGCTCTTTTGATAATTGGACTGGATTCATAAAGACGAAAAAAAAATCCAAGACCAAGTCCAAGGCATTTGAAAAGTAGGATTATTTTTAAAATATATTTAAGTTTGTTTTTACTGTTTAACAAAATTGCTGTTTCCAATGACCCTGTGTTAGATTTTATAGTCTCTGTGGTGATGCAGTGATTGGAGGATGTCTGACCTTCGCACTGGTTGTTGTAAGTGAGGACATTAGGACACATTCTCTTTATATGCAAACCATCAGGGGATTGATTTCCATGCCAGCTGATTAACTCATGGGATGAGTGGTGGTTGCTATAGAGACTCTAGTTGATCAAATGTGGCCATTTTAATTGGATAGTCCCTGTGGCTCGCGCTCGAATGCCGATTGGTCGGTCGGTTGCTGTAAGGCACAGATGACAAATCATTGACCCAGGGAAATTGCTTCCTGTTCATCTGCCCTCAAGACCAGTCATAATGAAACCCTACACAGTTCATTAGCTGTCTGTAAAGGGTATTATTCCTTCTTGGGAGGGGGGATATGGGAATACAGTTGGGATGGGTTTTGCCGGCTGTACTCTTCACTCTTCCTTCTGTTCTCACCCAAACACATGGCCTTGTAGCATCCAGACTCAAGATGGCCAGCGTTTTCTCCTATGAATTGGCCTCAGTCTGGTGATGAGGAGGGGGTTGGGTTGAAAACTGTCTTTATTGTTGTCATACTGGTTAATTTGTTAAACTGAGGGTGTTGCAGAATGTTGCGTTTAGAAAGTGTTATAATGGAATCTGAATGCTGAATAGTTCATCCCAAAGTGAACATTTAGTGTTAATTATTTTACTGTTATATTGTTTGAACAAAAAATAACTAATAAAGTGTTAGATTTGTCTCAATAAAAGTATAGTTCAAGCAAAAATAACAAATTTTCCCATACAATATGTAGGTGATTATTTTTTGTTAGTATTATTTTTGAGCTTTTAGTTGAAACATGTGGTCGTTGGTGGTTCGTAAATGGTTACTTCCACTTTGACATTGGAAAAAAGGTCATCCAAGATGTACTCTATATGTGACTTTCTTTCTTTTGTAGAATATTTAAGAACATTTTTACCTGAAACCGTGTCCCTTGGTGTTTTATAAATCTATATTAAAGGTTCAAGACACCCTGGAGTACTTTTTTGAGATTTTAAAGGATTTGTGTGTGTTGAGCATCAGTTAAGACAATGTTATCACCTGTTAGCTTTAATTGTGGAGAAAACTGGATAATTTTCAGCTTTTGTCAGCTAATTTCAGCTTCCGAGTTTAAAATAATTTTTGGGGTGTGATCAAAATTGGTGACATAGCAACGATCTGCTAGTGGAGTGATAACATGTTGGTTTCTCATTATTATTCATAGCTGACTTTTCTTATGAGAAGACCCTGCTTCTTAATTATTCATGAGAGCATGTGCTTTCTGAAGGCAAGGCAGACCTGCGACCCAATGACTGGGTGAGTTTGTTTAAAATCCTCCAGATTACTGGCAGGGCTAATAGTTGAAATAGACAGGGCAAGAGACCTGCTGCACTGCTTTCTATTGTGTCTGCATTCAGACCCGGGTATTGAGGAGGAGAGAAGTCCTCATTTAGTGTTTATATAAACATGATTATCTTTTATAATGATATAAATTGTGGTTGTGTGTTTATGAAATTACGAATAACACATGTAGCAGGACAATAAATTATAATTTTTTTCTTTGCATTTTAACTTTGTAAACTTTAAAATCACGCATCTCCTCATGGTTTGTCTCGTTTTGTAAGCCAACCAACAATAGTTGTTCGCTCCCCTTTTTCTTCCTGCTCTGCTGGCCACGCCCACTCCTCCCTCTGCTCGCAGAGCTCCACGCCCATTATGATGAGGTAGACCTGAATCAAAAGAGGGGGGTTTCATAGCCCTTTAAAGTGGTCGTGAACTCTTATTTTCATTTTGTACTTTTTTCAGATGTTCGCTTGTATATAATCAAGATTTGTTTAAAATTGGTCAAACAAATTATTATGAATAGGTGTCATGGATTAGCAGTTAGTATATTTAAATGATTTGATTTGTAACAGGAGACAAAGCAATAGTGAAGATGTTATAAAAACAGTTAGGGGCCGATCACACTGAATGAGCCTTTATGTTCCAAAAACAAGAAAAAAAGGAGCGCGGTTCACTTTTTTATGTCGCTAGACAAAGACTGAACCAGCTGGGTATTTTGCGAAAGTGTTGCTGTTGATATTAATATAACTTTAATATCTAATATTATTGTGATATTCTAGATTTGTGAGTCATACAGCTCCTGATAACTCAGCAACCACAAGAGTCTCCTCCATCTTCAAAAGTCTCCCTTGTTGTCTTGACAACATAAACACTGCAGGCACCTCAATGGAAACCCAGCCTCTGCTTTCATTTGATTGGAGATTAAAACCGATGCGACTGATGTAACTCTGGGTTAAGTTTTTTCAACTGCGCACACACAGCGCACAAGGGCAAAAATGCGAGTTGCAGCAGGCTGTTAAAATGCAAGGGATGCAGGGTTAGGTATGCAGGGAGCATAAGCAGCGCACAAAAGGCTTGCGACCGTTAGTAAACCATTCAAAAAAGGCGACTCTATGCATAATGTGCATTCGTTGTGATTGGCCCCTTACTCACACTTATGTAGTGCAATATACAGTCAGATCCAATACAGTCAATGTAACATTATCCTTTAGTTTGAACATTTCTGGAAATCCAGCAATCAAATGTGTGTGGTTTGTGAATGAATGTGCTGTTAAATGAACTGAGCAGAGGAAGTGGCTCATTGCACAACCTGCCATTTTGGGAGATCCGCTTTAAAATAAGCATTTTTTAGACGAACAAAAATTATCTGAGTTCTGAAACTGACAGGATGTTTCTACAGTACATTGACCTCTTATATATTTAAAGATCAAGGGAATTTTAATTTGTCAGTTCATGACTCCTTTGAAAGAATTTTGTACTGATGGCTGATAACCATTGACTGGTCACACTTCATTTTGTTGGTCCGTTTGTTGAATTTAAGTTACATTGCATCTACATGTCCACTAATTCTTATTAGACTATAAGTAGACGGTCAGGTTGGGGTTAGGGTTAGTGTAAGTTGACATGTACTTGAAAAGTTTCTTATAGTCAGTTAAATGTCTGTTGAATGAGCAGTATCAGCAGATATTAAGCAGACAGTCTACTAATACTCAAATGAACCAAGAAAACAAATTTACCCATTGACTTTTTTTGTTTATTTAAAATGACAGTTTAGCCTAAATCTAACATAGTGTTATCATCTAACCATGCTCAGCAAAATTTTTTGTTTTTAAAAGATGTCTAATAGATGTCTTAACATAGTAATCTTGGCTAAAACAGGGCTGTCAGTGAAAATCTAATAGACGTCTAAGAATAGGCCAAAACTAGACTAGTCATCAAATAAACAGAAATGAATGACTACACATATAAAGTCTGTCTATTTGACGACTAGTCTAGTTTTGGGCTATTCTTAGAAGTCTATTTCACTGACAGCCCAAGTTTAGCCTTGTTTTAGCCAAGCTGTCTACGTTTAGATGTCTATTAGATGTCTATTAAACACAGAATTGTTTGCTGGGTGTCATTCCAAATCCATTTTAATCTTTAATTCAATACGAAAGAAAAAAATAATTATATAAAATAATTGTGAGTGCTCAATGGAGCTTTCAAACATTAGTCATTCACAGTCATTTCAGTGAATGTCTATAATTTTTTTTAAATCACCTTCTGTGTCTCAAGGAAAGCCATATGGGTCTGGAATTAGATGAAGGTTATCTATTTTCATTGTTGCTTGAACTATTGCTTTAAATAACTTAAAAGTGTCCTGAAGCAGCCTGATCTTTGAGTCGCAGTGAGTGCAGTGTAAGGACAGACGACATGCACCTCCGTGTCCAGCAGAGAGCCAGAACGCGACATATGTCCAATGTGTCATTCTCTACCAACGCAGCCAAAAGGGAAGCTGTGAAACTGTTGGTGTTTTATAAGCTAATGGCCTCTTGATTGACACCTATGGAAGCTATATTATTCCAACCACCTCCTGCTGCAAGTATTTCATCATTTTCTAGCAGAAAGTCACCGATTTCTATTAAAGGTTACAAATGCTGCAGCATCACAATGTTCTTTTTTTGGAGCGAGCATCTTCCTCTGCTGGAGATGAGTTATTATCAGAGCTTCTGTCAGCAGAAAAAACTTATAATAACAGAGCATCCACAGAATTCTTTGTTGCATTACTCTTGCCTTGGTGCAATTATTTATTCAAGAGCTGCCGTTGGCGTTCGCATGAGAATCTTTTACCGGATGCATTCTCAGCAGCAACCCAGCTGTGCTTTTCCACAAAATCCCGCCCTTTTGGTGACCCTATTGGGGGGAAAAGTCTTTTGCAGTATGGATGTCCATAAATATGAAGTAACTTTAGGCCAGATATCTCTACCTGTATGGTCTTTTTTCCCACATTACTCCTCTGCTCGTTGGCAGTCAGGTGTCATAGATTTATGGACACATGAATGTAGATAAATGGATCTTAATATGGCTCCAGATGGACGTGGATGTTAAACATCATCTGCTGGTCTTGATCTTCAAGGTTCATAGTGATTCTGGCAAAGAAAAGACCGTTGGTGCCAAGGACCACAGTTGCTCACCTCGGTCTGGGACTGCAGCCTTTTCAAACACATTCCCCCTTCAATGGCTTTTCCAGTGCCTTATTTTATATGGCATGAAAAACACAATCCCAACATTCCTTCTGAAGCAATTGCTTGCTTTTTTACCTTCTCAGTCTTCATTTTGGTAAGAATGAGATTCATATAGCATCAGTTATAGTTAGGAGTGCTTGATTGTGGTATTTTATAGATATACTAAGGGTTTGATGTTTGATATTTATGATACAAAAATGTTATAAAGGACTCACAAACTGCCCAGCAAAAAGTTTTCTTCAGTGTCTCTTGATCTGTCAGAAATCATTCCAATATGGTGATTTGGTGCTCAAGTAGGAGTAAAAAAAGTAGCAGAAAGTAGAAAAAGTACACTTTATCATATATTTTTGGTTTAGCACACTTGCATCAATGAAGTATAGTTTCGTTTTAACCACTGCATGTGGACACCTTTAGGCAACACGGTGGCTCAGTGGTTAGCACTCACGTCTCACAGCAAGAAGGTCTCTGCTTGAGTCTCAGGTAGGCCAGTTGGCATTTCTGTGTAGAGTTTGCATGTTCTCCCAATGTTGGTGTGGGTTTCATCCGAGTGCTCCACAGTCCAAAGACATGTGCCAAGTTTCTTTCTGAAACACAAGCATGTGCATAGGTCGTTGCCATGTATACAAGCTGAAAGATTAAGGGCTCTATTTTGATGATCCATGCGCAGAGCGCAAAACGCAGGGCGCAAATGCTTTCAGGGTGTGTCAGAATGCATTTTTGCTAATTTAAGGACGGAAAAATCCGCTTTGCGCCATGGCGCATGGTCTAAAAGGGTTGAGTTTACTTTCCTAATGAGTTATAGGTGTGTTTTGAGAATAAACCAATCAGAGTCTCATCTCCCAATTCCTTTAAGAGCCAGCTGCGTCGCGCCATAAGCACATTTGCTATTTACAGGACGTAAAGTAAGTGGAAGTGGAAAAAATGAGCATTTCACAAGCAAACAGTTAACAGTTAACAGTTTTTTTAACAGAAAACAGTTAAACAGAGCTACCGCGCAAGAAAGAGAGATAAATTATCTACTTTCACTTTCGCTCTCGTGAAAAGGGAAACATTTCAGCACAGACATCAATTAGCCTATAAATAATTAATTTCATTTGATAAGCGCAAATATTCGTTTCAAAACTATTTCTAAATTCAGTTCTAATTTCCAGCAAGCAAATAAATGAACAATTATAACGAAGTGTGTTTAAAAACCTAAAACATATCCTAAAACACATGCTGTGCCCCATTTGGTCTAAAACCTGCAGGTGGGCAAATCTAAGCTTGTTTTTATTAAAACAAATATAAATATGGATATAATAAATAATACTGCTAATAATAATAACATTATACAAAAGCAAATTGTTATGAATGAACTGCAAAAGCCTCCCGAGATGAAGAAGACATAAAAGCAGTGATTTTTCATATTTATGTAGGCTAGAAAATAATATGTTTAGTAATATTTTAATTCTTTATATTTATATCCTATATAAATTCTTATTATATCATATATATATATCCTTAATATTTACATTTTTTCATATGTAAAGATATTTGCGTATTGCTCTACATCTTGGCTATTAAGCAGTGTGTAAGCGAGGCGCAACTCTGCACTGTTTAGATCGGGTTAGTTTTGGTCTAATGAAAAATCTATTGTAGTTTCTCAAAATAGCAACGCGCCAGCAGTGCGCCTCAGAACGCCTTCCTTTTTAGACCAGAACGCCTATGGGCGCACATATGAGCGCAAATGCATTTGCTATTTAAACAGCGTGGTGCAAAACAGCAAAACGACACTTGCATCAAGCTGAAACTAGCAAATAACATTTGCGCACCTTGCGCTGCATTGCGCCGGGTGTATGAAAATGCCCTAATACTGTGATTATTGATAACTGATAATTAATGCTCTGGCATGAGGTGAGCTAATCGCAGGAAGGATAATATGGATAGCCAAAAGAAGGAATTGAAAAGCCTGATTAAAAGATGGCCATTTTAGAACGGCCATCAAGTTAGATGTGTTCGAATGTGGCAGACTGACAGATTTTTTTTAGAAGACAACAACCGCACATGAACTGGAGGTTAAGGTTAACATCGCAATAATAGCAAAATTTACATGCATGTGACAAATTCTTATTTATATTAAAGACTATTATTATTATTATGATGTCTCAAAGACAGAAAGGACAAATTGGCTGGAGAGAAACCATCTAGCAAATACATGCTGTAGCAACACAAGGAAAACCCTTCCAAACACCATTAACAACTGCACAGGAAGGCTTTCCCAACCACACACACACACACACACACACACTTGTAGTTTATATCCATCCATCTATCTTCATCATCATGTCACATTCTCTGATATGCCATGCAGTACAATCATTAGAGCAAATCTTCAGATCAGGGTTGCTATAGTTACTCTGAGCGTGTTTATGAGCATCTAGATGAGCTTTTGGTGCATGCTTTTCTTACAGACCCGCAGATTTAGCTGGATGCCACATGCTGGTGCCCGCATGCTTTTTAGCAGATGTCAGAGATGTGCTCGTGCTGAGAGACTCATAAGTGATCTGCTGCTGGAAACCAATGATCCATAGGCTTCATTACACCCTCAATGCAGAACTGCCTTGTCTTGCTGTGGGTTCTATATTATTTTTTTTTCTGTCATTTGATGATTTATGTAACTGATTGTGATTTTCGATTAGTCATTTCTGGGATTGAATGTGATGATGTTGAATTTTTTTGTACTACAAATCTCCATTCTTGAATCTAATCATTCACTCTCTCTCTTTTTCTTCAGGCAACAATCACCAGAGCCAAACAAGTGTTCAGGTAGGATCCACTTATTTGTTTGACTTTTTGCACAGTTTTTAATCATGCTTGTGGTTTTACAGAGGGTATTTGTTAACAGATTTGAGATAAATATCCCAAGTAATAATAATAATAATATAAAGGGTTCCCCTCATTTGGATTTTAATAGTAATAGACAAGTAAAAAAAAATTAAATAAAAATATTTATATGTACACGCACACACACACACACACACACACACGCACGCACGCACGCACGCACGCACGCACGCACGCACGCACGCACGCACGCACGCACACACACACACACACACACACACACACTATATATATATAGATAGATAGATAGATTTTATGAGGGGTTTAAGCACAGTTGTGTGAATATAGACAGCATCTAATGCTAAAAAAATGTATAATAATTATTTATATTTATTTTTATAAATATTTTTTATAATCACACTTGAGAAAACAGTTTGCAGAAACACTTTAATTGAAATTCTCTCTTTGTAGATACCCTTAGAGGGGAAAAGCCCCACCCATTAGTGATGATCTCTCCCTCTTAAGCATAAACTCTCCTTCTGAGACACTTCTTTTAGAAATTTTTTGTCAGGTAGTCTTGTCTTGAATCTGCTGCTATGCTGAGGCATAGGAGTTTGTTGCCCCGCCCACTTTGGAAAAGAGCACAGTCTCATTTGAATTTAAAGTGACAGTCATCAAAATGGCACAATTAGGATCAAAGCCTTAAAGGGGCAGTTTCAGAGTTATAAAAATTATTTGTGTGATATTTTGAGCTGAAACGTCACATACACACTCTAGGGACATCAGAGGCTTCTTTTACGTCTCGTGAAAGTCCCCATTAAAGTAAACAAAAACACATTTTAATAGGCAACAAAAGGAAAATGTAACTCAAAAATATTACATTTGCTTTTTGTGATTGTTTCAGAAATGAAAACAATAAATTCTAATAATAAACAATTAATTATTATTATTGCTGTTGTTATATACAGTGCATACAGAAAGTATTCATAGTGCTTTACTTTTCCCACATTTTTTCATGTCACAGCCGTATTACAAAATGGATTCAATTAATTTATTTCTTCAAAATTCTACACACAATACCCCATAATGACAATGGGGAAAAAAAGATTTTTTGAAATTGTTGCAAATTTATTAAAAATAAAAAACCTGAAAATTCACACGTACATAAGAATTCACAGCCTTTGCTAAATACTTTGTTGATGCACCTTTGGCAGCAATTACAGTCTTAAGTCTTTTTGAATGTGATGTCACAAGCCTGGCACACCTGTCTTTGGGAATTTTTGCCCAATCCTCTTTGCAGTGCCTCTCAAGCTCTATCAGGTTGGATGGGTAGTGACAATGTGCAGCCATTTTCAGATCTCTCCAGAGTTGTTCAATAATATTTAGATCTGGGCTCTGGCTAGGCCAATCAAGCCATTCTCTGAGTTGTGTGCTTTGGGTCATTGTCCTGCGTGAAGAGGCACCGTCGGCCCGGTCTAAGGTCAAGAGCACTCTGAAGCAGGTTTTTGTGTGGAGTTTGCATGTTCTCCCTGTGTTCGCGTGGATTTCCTCCAGGTGCTTCGTTTTCCCCCGCAGTCCAAAGGCATGCGCTATAGGTGAATTGGGTATGCTAAAATTGTCCATAGTGTAAGTGAGTGAATAAGTGTTTATGGATGTTTCCCAGTGATGGGTTGTAGCAAGAAGCGTCTGCTGCTTAAAAATATATGCTGAATAAGTTGGCGGTTCATTCCGCTAAGGCGACCCCAGATTAACAAAGGGACTAAGTCGAAAAGAAAATGAATAAATGATTAAATAATAGATTTCCTTATCATTCTGTGTTCAAATGAAACCTACACTAGTGAAACCAATATTTAGACAGTGAGACACTGTGCACTGTTTAACAGCCATTAATTAAGAATCAGCTGTTATGTAAATGCCTACGCTCCTGTCACATTTGCATAGTTTCCAAAGTTGCACAATTGGCTTTTTCATCTCGTGCAAACCCACACTTCGTCCTCTGGTATGCATTAACTATGCATTTTAAGAGTAGCATGACTACATTTCCATATTTAAAAAGCTCAAAGTGGAAATAATTCCAGCATGAAGACTTCAGAAAGAATGCCAACTTCGTAGTCCTTGTGGATTTGAGTGGCTTTCTGTTCTTTCCATTTCTTATCGGAGAGTTTGAGCGAGGAAAACTCACCCTGAACTGTTCATCTCCTCTCATAGAGCAAATCAGAAGCACAGCCCGGGCCTCGGTCTCCACTGGGGTGCCAGCCATTCGATTGTTATCTGTCTATTCAGCTTGTGGAGGTGTCCACCCATCACACATTATCCTGGACGAGGACTCGGTTTAATCTGGCCTGCATTTTTGGATGACGGTCAAATGAAACTAGCCTACATGTTTGAATTGCTGAGCAAAAAGTCCAAGAGCCATTTGTTGTGAAGCAGACGTGTTCACTGCAGTAGCGCATGACAGGGTGGCGTTTCTGCGCTCTTCTCTGCCCCCTTGTGGCTGTTGATTATTTAAAAGTGTTTGGATACAGTGTTGTAGCTCAGTGAGGGGGGATTGCAAGTTTGTTTCATGGCGTCATTTGGATCTGAGATTTAATCTGTCCAGAATTTCACACTTACATACAGTTGGTCAACAATATGAGTCTGGATCTGGAACAAAAACTAATAAGGCTTCAGATCTGTTCAGTTAAAGGCATAGTTCAAGCAAAAAAGAAATTCTGCTGCTTATTTAATTACCCTCAAGCCATCCAAGATGTATATATTAGGGGTGTCCCCCAATCATGATTTACATAGTAATCTTATCTTTATTACACTGTCAAATTATATAGCTTTGGGGGGATGTTTGCAATATCAATAAATTAATAAAATAAATAATAAAAAAATAATAAAATAAATAATAATAATATTTGAAACGTAACGTATATTAGTAATAAATTTAAAGGATAAAGATTTCATTAAAAAATAAAAAATTAAAATTAAATTAAAATTAAATAAAAAAAATTTTAAAGGCCATAAAGTGCAGAATGAATGTGTGCAAAGTGCCTAAAGTGCAGGGAACATGTATTCAAAAAAATCTTCAATAGATTACACTGATTGAAAAATAAAGAAACTATTAAAACTATGAAAGTATTGACTGAATGTTTTTTACCTTTAGATAATGCTAATGTGGTACGGCTGTGCCAAAAGTGCAATCTCTCAAGTGTGTTCATTAATTCTTCAAAAACCTTCACTTTCCATGTTATTTAGCAGCAACTTCTTAAAAAAAACATGAAAATAAAACCTGACACTAAACTTTTGACCAATAGTGTACATGCAAATCAAACATAAAACCTGTGGACTAGTGAAGCGAAAGTCTATCTGTGCAAGACACTGTACTTTACATACATTACTACCTGTTCAGATTATTTTACAAACCACTTATTTTGCTTTAGAAGACCTCCATTTATTGTCAGAAGCAACTAGTGTTATTTTTTAATTGTTAATGATTTATAAACTAGGCAACGCAGTGGCGCAGTAGGTAGTGCTGTCGCCTCACAGCAAGAAGGTCGCTGGGTCGCTGGTTCGAACCTCGGCTTGGCTCAGTTGGCGTTTCTGTGTGGAGTTTGCATGTTCTCCCTGCGTTCGTGTGGTTTTCCTCTGGGTGCTCCGGTTTTCCCCACAATCCAAAGACATGCGGCACAGGTGAATTGGGTAGGCTAAATTGTCTGTAGTGTATGAGTTGGTGGTTCATTCCGCTGTGGCGGCCCCGGATTAATAAAGGGAATAAGCCGACAAGAAAATTTAATTAATCATTTATAAACTTTTATTTTTTGATTGCATTTTATGAATACCCACTGACCACAGTTTCAGCAACAACAAAAAAAAAAAAACAGGAACAATGTTCTACTGACAAAAAAGTACATCTTTGATGGTCTGAGAGTGAGTAAATTAACATCAGGTCTTCATTTTTTTTGGGTGAAGTTTCCCTTTAAGCTGATTTGTTCTGCTGATTCTATCAAGTGCAAAGGTCTTTTTTGTTAACCATGATCAGACGTCCAACTGTTTTGTCCTTTTCTCCTCCCCCATTCTTTCTCTGTTTCTCTCTTCATTTTTTTGGTGTCCATCCTCTGCAGCGAGGTGCATTTGGTCGATGAAGGCTACTCATCATTGTGATGTATAATGGCTCCTGCGTTGAGTGCTGTGTTGGGGTCAGGAGCCGCGGGGTCAGAGGTCGCGGGGGCGGCGGTTTTGGCTAAAGGGGAGCTGGCACTTGTAGGCACGATCACAGGACTCACTGCCTTCCTGCTGCTCTCCGTCCTGCTGCTGCTGCTATGCGCCAGTTGCCAGGGGTGAGTAATATTAAAACGTCTCTATTCTTTGATCCTAATGAGATCTTTTATTTCTATATATTATATGAATATGAGTTCTGATTAAATTTGCAGACTGGCCAGTAGATAATAGTGATATAATATAAGATATTAATTCTGTTGAATGTTCTGTTCAAATGGTTTGTATGTTTAAAAAGATTGAATTTGTGCTATTATGATGTGTTTGCACTTTTTCAATTTTGGTTTAATTAAAACACACTCTGGTTTGATGACTGTACTGCCAATTGAACATTACATACAAAACAAGCAGACTGAGACTCCTTAAAAGAAAATACGAATGCAGCTTTGATCAAAGGCATCTAAATGAACCAAAACCAGAAGATAATTTCTTTAGATTCGACCATGAAAATATTTATTGAATGCTTAACTATATCTGTATTTTTTCTGTTATAGTCATGGATCTCATGACAGTTCAATATATCCGCTTGTTAAGTGTGACGCGAAAAGGGCTTCAAGGTCAAAACGCTTTATCAAACTGAATGGGGAGGCTCAACAAATTGTAATAATAAACGTTTACAAAGTGATGTAATACTTTCAAAATCACGATTGTAATAAATATATATATATATATATATATCTAATATCCGATAGCCAGAAAGTGATTAATTTTTTATAAATTGTTAAAATATTGGTGTCTGTGATGCAGCACTTCCAGAGACTGTTATCGGTCACACTTTACAATAAGGTTCATTAAATAATGTTACTTAAAGCATTTACTAACATAAACAATACATTTACTACAGTATTTGTTCATGTTAGTAAACATTAGTTAAGGAAAATACAGTAGTTCATTGTTAGTTCATGTTAACTCACGGTGCATTAACTAATGTTAACAAGCATGAGTTTGGATGTTAATAATGCATTAGTAAATGTTCAATTATGATTAATGAATGCTGTACAAGTGTTGTTGATGATTAATTCATGTTCATGTGCATTAACTAATGAACCTTATTGTAAAGTGTTACCCTGTTATCTAAACCATGGAATTATAAATCAAATTCACTTTAATGTGTGATTTGTGTGAATGTGTGACTTAAAAGTGGTCATAAATGAATATTTTCAAAAATCAAATAAGTAGCAGCTTGGACCCGGAAACAGTATTCCATACGTCAGAAATTAACAAGCGGATAAAGGTGTCAGAAATGTCTTTGCAGCAGACTTTCTTTTGTGTGTGTGATGAAGGAATTCCTTCTGCAGTGTTGATGCCTTTACACATTACAGTATAATCTTTTCAGAAGTTTGCAACTGATATAAATACCATCACAAGAACTGCACACACATAAAATAAGCACATTCAGCTTCGGGTGTTCAATAAATTACTTTGCAAAATACTAATAATATTGGAAGTCAGAATTATTAGCCCCCCTGGTTTATTTTTCCCCAATTTGTTTAACTGAGAGAAGATTTTTTCAACACATTTCTAAACATAATAGTTGTATTAACTCATTTCTACTAACTGCTTCCTTTTATCTTTGCCATGATGACAGTAAATAATATTTGACTAGATATTTTTCTAGACACTTCTATACAGCTTAAAGTGACATTTAAAGGCTTTACTAGGTTAATTAGGTTAACTAGGCAGGTTAGACTAGTTGGGCAAGTTATTGTATAATTATGGTTCTGTAGGCTATCGAGAAAATATAGAGCTTAAAGGGGCTAATAACTTTGACCTTAATTTTTTTTTTATTAAAAACTGCTTTTATCTTAGCCAAAATAAAACAATTAAAACTTTCTTCAGAAGAAAGAATATTATCAGACATACTTTGAAAATTTCCTTGCTCTGTTAAACATTATTTGGGAAATATTTGAAAAAGAAAGTAAAAAAATCAAATGGGGGCTAATAATTCTGACTTCAACTGTATATATTGTTGTTATAATTTAAATGTTAACGTTAAATCTTAAAAATAACTGTGATTGCTATGTAAGTGAATATATATAATGTTTTAACATGAACACATTCTTAGTTTTTGGTATTGTGTCCAATAATAATAAAAAAAATAGTAGTAAAGAAACAAATAAATGAATAACAATCAATTTTAAATGTATATATAGGTGTCAGAAATGTGTCAGAGATTCCTTTTGCAGTTTTGATGCCTTTACACCTTTACACATACAGTATAAGCTTTTTACACATTGTAAACTTTTCAGGAGTGCAACTGATATAAATACCATCACAAGTACTGCACACACATAAAATAAGCACTTTCAGATTGGGACGGTCAATAAATTAGTTTAAAGGTTAAATCTTATGAATAGCTGTGAATGCTAAGTGAATCAGTATTATATATTGAATTTTCTAACATGAACACATCCTCCATTTTTGATATTGTGTCCAATGATAAGGAAAAAATAGTAGTAAAGTAACAAATAAATATATAATAATGGCCTTGGTGATAAAAATCTCAATATATTTTGCAGGCTTGTATGTCCTGATGAAAATTAGGATAAATAATATTTGGAATTATTACTAAATATGAATAATAATACGTTTTCCAGCATGGTGCTGGGTTGCGGCTGGAAGGGCATCAGCTGCATAACCATATACCGGAGTAGTAATTCAGCTGTAGCGACCCCTGATAAATCAGGGACTAAGCCAAAGAAAACTGATTGATATAATAACTGAATAATAATAATAATAATACATATATTATATACTAATAATACTACAACATAGCATAAACACTAAGACAATATCTTATTTGAAATAGTAATTTTGATTTTAATATTTAACCAGCAGTAAACTCTCAATGGTGATTGTTTTTGGGTGCAGATAAAGCTTAATCCTTGTTTTGCTGCTATATTAAATGTGATTTGCCGTCTAGAACAAAGCTTAGTTTGTGTCTTGGAATGTTGACGTAGACAAAAAGCCTCAGATAACAGATTCACAAAACATGGCCAGACCTACAAACTTAATCGCAATTTTTCAGTAATGCTCTTCCTCTCGCTCCGCAGGCAGAAAAAAGGGGGGCCGCCGGGAGACCACGAAAACCTGATGAATGGGGTAAGCATGTGCTTCCACGGTGCTTTTCATCGGTGAGAGTTTAGCCTGTGCTGCCTCATCGCGGCTCAGACAGAGCCTTGCCGAACGAGTCCTCGATTTGAATTCAAAAGGCATTTTCAATTACACGCAGCCCCAAAGAGTGTGCGAACCATCTTTAAGAGCGTTTCAGTCATGCGAATGTGTGACCGCTGTGCTCGAGGGCCTGGTAAAGTTGGAGAGAACTGACAGAAGAATGGACGGTCATTGTGAAGCCTGGGGTTTGTGGGAGGAAAGCATGAAGCGGACGCATTAACATTTTTGTTTGGCTGCAGGGAGATGAGAAACTTCATGCATGAGTCGCCTTTCTTTTTGGGTCTGCTGCATATATGTGGGTGTCTTCTGTCAAATGATCATTCGAGAGAAGAGTTCAAGAGTTCACGAGATGTTTAGCAATCTAGAGATTAGTGTGACCTACTGAGGGCACAATTGACTGCAGACACACACACACACACACACACACACACACACAGACATATAAACAGCTGTGTAAGGAGTATCTGTGGGGTTGTGACTGTTATTAAAAAAGCATGACAGTTCATGGCTTGTTGACCAACTGTTGAAGGCTTCTGGAACTCGTACAGTGAATTATTAGCCCCCCTGTATTTTCTCCCAATTTCTGTTTTAATGGAAAGAAGATTTTTTCCAACACATTTCTAAACATAATAGTATTAACTAATTTCTAATAACTGATTTCTTTTATATTTGCCATGATGATTGCACGTAAAATTGAGCTGGATATTTTTCAAGATACTAGTATTCAGCTTAAAGTGACATTTAAAGGCTTAACTAGGTTAATTATGTTCATTGTATAGTGATGGTTTGTTCTGAAGACAATCGAAAACAAATATTGTATAAGGGGGCTAATAATATTGACCTTAAAATAGTGTAACAAAATAAAAAACTACTTTTATTCTAGCTGAAATAAAACAAATAAGACTTTCTCCAGAAGAAAAAAATATTGTAGGAAATACTGTGTAAAATTCCTGTTAAACATTATTTGGGAAATATTTGATGAAGAAAATACAATTCACAACAGGACTAATTATTTTTACTTCAACTGTATGTTTAATGAACGGAAGGAAGTTGATTTTGAAGTTTGAAGGTGTTTACTGTTATGCTCATTAGATTTGTTTATCATTAACTATGCAGGCTACATTTGTATGCTGTGCACCATGTAAATGTCTAAGCTCTGTGGTCCCTATGCAAATGCTGTTAATGACGGGCACTGATTATGCACAAGGTTTGACAGAAATTATTATTGAAGTTCAGGATGTTTTTTTGATTTGCGACTCATTTTAGATTTCACAGGCGTAATCAAGTGACTTGAAAATTGCATTTTATAAGGATAATAACGCATTTAACTAGACAGCTTAATTCTTATTGATTCTGTCGAGAACTTTAACAAATCATTCTGGCACAAAGACGTAGGGGTGAAAAAGAAGTGGGTAACCTATAAAACTTACTGGGAATACTGCCATGCATAGGAAAAAAGATAAAACACTGCTTGGAAAAACGAAAGCATTTCGCCTTTAGATTGCCTTGAATTGAAATGGTAAAAGAAATTAGGTGTAATTTGGTTGAATAAATCCAAACGATAAACAGTAGCATTTAATAGTTCAGGTTTGGGGTTAGTGTTTACTTTTATTTAAATTTGCAGTAGTCTTTTTTAAAATTATTACAAAACACACATTTTTCACATTTAGAATATTCTAGAAATTCAAACAATCTGCACATTTGAATATTTTATGAAGAACCATAAAGACTGAAGTGATAGCCAGGGCCGGATTAAGAACACATCAGGCCCATGGGAGTTGAGTTCTACTACAATATATATATATATATATATATATATATATATATATATATATATATATATATATATATATATATATATATATATATATATATATGCTATTATCCTTATTTTATTTTCCGTATTTTATTTATTTGCATTTTATTTATATTGTCTGATGAAAGTCAGCACCAATATTTCATTGCTCCATATTATTACATTTTCTCAAAAGGGGCAAAGTAAACATTTTTTTTTGTTTTTTTGTTTTTTAATTACTTCAGTTAGACTTACCGAAAAACATAACCGAGTGAATTTACATGAGATAGATAGGCCTACTCTGCAGCGATGGACACTTTAATAACTACTTGTGTAGGCTATTTGATTTGTTTGCGCACTGTCTCAGTTATATTGTGTGATGAACGGATTGTGCGGGCATGCGCCAGTTTATTAGGTCCATCTCTAACTGTTGCACTACCGAGACTGCTCTTCAGTTATGAGTCCATTTAGCATGACGCCTATCCCAGCTTCTGTTACTACATGTAAAGCTTAATCAATGATGAAGACTGTGAAGTTTATTTTTTGTTTTACGACTGGACAGTTCTTGCGGTAGTGCTGAAATAAGGGACTGTCCTGGGAAAATTAAGACATCTGTCACACTTATGTGCAACTAAAACAGGGCTACAGCCACTCCGAGTTCCAGTCAAGCACCGGCGCACAGTTTTTGAACAGCAGCGCAATGAAAGGAATACCTCACGTTATCGAGAAGAGAAAGCATAATACAAACAGGAGTTTCCCGCATCATAGCGCAGGTAATTATTAATTAATTAATAATAGTAAGTAATTCTTCAGCTAATCAAGGGCCCCTTCTTCCTTGGGCCCTGGGCCTTCAGCCCCACCTAGCCCTTATGTTAATCCAGCCCTGGTGATAGCCGCTGATGATTCAGCTTTGCCACCCATCAATTATAGATATATTTAAACTATTTAAAATTTGAAAAGTTACTTTAAAGGGCACCTATGATGAAAATCATCTTTTGTAAGCTGTTTGGACAGAACTGTGTGTAAGTGTAGTGTGTCTACAGTTATATTGGAGTGTTAGAAACACAAGTCTCTTTTTTTTTATTTCCTGACCCTAAAATAGGATCCAAATCCCTCCCATTTTGAGGCTGACCACAACGCCCACCGAATTGATTGACAGCTGCATATTAACATGTCTTCATAGTAGCGCATATACTAGGAATCAAAACAACTGGGATTAAAAGATCTCTTCAGCTGTCTGGGATCAGTAGCACCTTAAGAAAGAGTTTTACAAGTTTAAAATGTTTCTAAAACAGTGCATGTTTGTAATAAAGAAATTAAAATTGCTTTGTAATTCTTCACACTGACGCATGTCAGTACAATTATAAAAGAAGACGTTTCAATCCCTTTTTGTGGAGGTTAAATCAGGTTTATGTTGTACATTAATATAAAGAATATCCATACAGCAGTGGATATTAATGCGTTTCCTGTCACATTTGCCATGCAAAAACAGTGCAAAGCTGAACGTGTGTGTGCATGCTCAAACATTTATATGACATTGTGTGTGACTCATCGTTGCAGAAAGGCTTGAATTAACTCCACAACAATTACATCAAATAGCAGTTAAGAAAGTTCTTACTGTAGTAAGAGAGATCTGCTTCATTCTTGTCTGTCACTGTGCTGTTTATACATAAATGCTATGGCTCTGACACCCACCTGGGAATGGTTAAAGGCACAGGCAACAAAAACAGCTACAATGTCCTAACAGCTCAAATTTCCCAGATTTAAAAAGGTATAATAAATAATCTGATGTGTATTTTGTGCTGAAACTTTACAAATTCTGGAGACACTAAAGACTTGGTTGGTGCCATTAAAACTGTAATAAATACTTCACTTTGTTGACATATTTTTAATCAATTAAATTCTTTATTGGTGAATAATATCAGAAAATTTACACACTTCAAACTTTAATAATTCATTTATTTTAAATGTAAGCACTTCAAAGTGAAATCCTCTGCAAATAAAAGCTGGTATTACTTACATTGTGCTTAAAGGTCAAGATGAGCTATTTATATAAATATAGTATAATCTAGACTCAAAGAGCAAAGAAAAAAGCTAACTGCGAAGACATGTGGTTGTGTCCTCAAGGTCGAGACTCTTTGTATCACACAAAGTCAGTATTAACAATTATGAGATGCTTAAGTAAATGTCTGACATTATCTCTGTTAATGCTATAGATTTGATGGATATCTGAAGGCTAATCTTTTCACCGTAATGTACAACTTGCATGTCAATATATTGAGGAGGGCTTGGTTTAAATGGCGGAGTCTGTCAGAGCTTGACAGGTTAAATAGGGTCTTTGTCTTGCTGTGACAATCTGAGTGGCTCTCAGCTTTAACCTCCTGTATCTGAAAGACTTCATCACCTTGGCAACAGGCATTTTCAATGAGCTGCCACTAGGTGGTCTCATAGTGCCACTGCATGTCGTTTCTGCTGGGGTTTAAAGAAGCAAACAAAGAGCTCCATCCAAGTGTCTTTGTCTGCGGTCTCTTTATAAGCAGAGGTTCTCAGCCCTTTCTGGTCCATGACCCATTTTTAAAATTAAAATTCCTGCACCCCTACCAATGTCACAGGATTAAGTGACGCTCATTAGCATCTCACAGGCGACAAATTACATTGAAGGCTACTAATACAAAACACATTCAGTAAATGTTATGATAATTAAGTATGCACCTATAGCATAGGATTAAAATCTGACCCCATATGCATTTATGAAGAGACATGTTTTCGTCACTCCAAGTTTAAAGGGAGAGTTTTTTTGTCATCATTTACTCACCCAGCACTTGGGTAAAGTCTAAAAGGGATACAGCTGAATATACTCACACCAATACAGCATCATTTTTGTAACACTGTAAAACAATAATTAATATTTTTTACATTATGGTGAGGGGTTTATAGCTGCGGTGTTAATAAAATACAATTTAATGGATCATTTAATAAATAATATGAACAATACTCTGTATAATTACTGTTTTTACATTACTGTGAGGGTTGGGTTTGTGGTTGGGGTAGACCTTAATAAACTACAATTAAAGGGTAATTTAAATAAATAGTATAAATAATTCTGGCCAGTGTGGTGGCTCAGTGGTTAGCACTATCGCCTCACAGCAAGAAGGTCCCTGGGTCAGTTGGCGTTTCTGTATTGAGTTTGCTTGTTTTCTCTGCACCAGCGTGGGTTTCCTTTTGGTGCTCAGTTTTCCGCACAGTCCAAAGACATGCGCTGTAGGTGAATTGAATAAACTAAATAGGCCGTAGTCTATGTGTGGAAATGTGAGAGTGTATGGGTGTTTCCCAGTACTGGGTTGTGACTGGAAGGGCATTCGCTGCGTAAAACATATTCTGAAAAAGTTGGCGGTTCATTCCGCTGTCGCAACCTTTGATAAATAAAGGGACTAATCCGAAGGAAAATGAATAAATGAATATTTCTCCTTAACTTCCAGCCACAGCTGCATCCCTTCAGGCAACAACCCTCCACTTGTTTCAGACTAGTTTGGGTTTCTTTCTTCTGTTGAACACAAATGACGCAATTTTGAAGAATGTTGTAAAGCCTTTGATGATTTCTCTTATATTATATTTATAATATATAAAATCTCTTATATATATTAACAACAACAAAAAAACAAGAACTTCTTAAAGGTTTAGAACCTTTGAGGTTCTCACTTGAGGGCGAGTGAATAAAATTGTTTGGTGGACTATATTTAAAGTAACCTCTGCTTTATAGATATATACACTAGATATCGCATACAGACCCTGAGTATGCGTCAATAGCACCGCCACATTTGTACATTGTTCTCAGAACAAATGTCATTCAACCACATTGGTCAAGATTAAAGCCAATGTGAAGGTGCTGGACTTAAGCGCTGTGTACGGATGTAGTATGTTTTTTGTATGTTACAAACTTTTGCGCTCAACAAGTAACAGCTTTGATGATAATACATTCACTTACTGCAAAGTAGCACCAACTTGCACTAATTACCCTGCTTATGCTAGTTTTTTTTTTTAAATAAAATATGACAGCAAGATGCTGCAGTGCCAGAAACTTGTATTGTTGTTGGCTAAGTAAAGTAACGGCTAGTCTTTGAAGTAATTTATAAGAGTGCCTGATAACATAACAGTGCTTGCTCCTCAATATGCGATCTTTCCACCCTGAATTATTGAATACTTCAAATGTTATATAGCATTTAGATGAGTAAGGTTGATATGCACATTGAGACCCAGGGATATCGATGGTTCACCGAATCGCTCATAACAGATTCATTCACAAACGAATCGCTCCCTTCGTTAGAATTAGAAGTGAAAGCAGGAGAAAGGGTGTGTTTCAGGACATGGATTAAATCTAATTGAACAGGGAGGGAAGATAATACATTTCCATGCACTCAAACACACTTACTTTGTCAGCAATGCCTGTGCGTTCACTTATCCATCGATATAGAAAAGTGATGTAAAATTAAAATATTTGCATACTGACCACTGGGAGAACTCCCAATCATAGATTTATCAATATATTTATCTCTGGGACCGGATGGCCAGGCCGCCACTACACCTTGGTCCCTCATTCATTTCAAAGGAGCTCAACCCTGTACTAAAATGTCAGCTCTACTGATGCATTCCTTCCAATAGACAACAATAGTGTAGGTGACATCTAATGTAAATATCTATGCCTCTGCTTTAGCTTTCAATCTAAATAGTGATTCCATCACTGAATGATATCTAGTAACAATAATATCCCATTTCTCTGCAGGTGTCAGAAAAGGAAACATGCAGCCAGTCAGTAGAGAGCCATGGCACTGATTTGGCGGTCAGCAGCTCTCATAATGGGCCTCTTACAAGTGGTACAGGTAACAGTTTTCCAAAACGTTCTCTTTTTTCATAACCAACTCTAACAAATATTCACATTTTCTCCCATTTACCTTTGCACTCAGTACTCACAGACACAATGGACACAAGTCCCCAACCTTCGGAGGACATGCTATCCAGCCAATCAGAGATCAGATCCTCTAAGTATCACCAAGACCGCGAATTACCCAGCATTCCACCCACTGATTCTCTTAAAGCAGCTGCAGTGGATGCTCAAGTGACCTCAGGCGATGGCACATATGAGGTGTTGAAGGAAAGCACCTCTCGGGATGTCAGTGTGGAGGACTGTCTGTACGAGACGGTCAAAGAACTCAAGGACATTGGCCTACCCAACGGTACACTAAGCCCAGAGGAACCACCCGCACCTCTTCTCAATGGTCACCCAAGCCCCGCTACACCAGACCACACCATGCTTCCCAATGGTGTAGAGTACGCCTCAGTCAACCTCAGCAAGAAGAGCCGCTACAGCACTGACCTGGAGGCCAGGAGATCAGCTGCCATTGTGAACTCTGAAGAGCCTGAGGAAGAAAAACCACCTCCCGTACCTGATAAAGTACTGGATGAGAATGAAAACCAGCAGATTCCAAATGGACGGGTAAGGCTACCAAAGCTGTTTTTTTAAATAAAAAAGCGTAAACTAATAAAAAATTATCCATGCATGCATTTGTTTTGCCTTGTAAAAGCTACATAGGAATTGAAAGAAGCAACATTGGCTCATTCTGAAAACGTAGTCCCGTGGACGTTTCTTGAGGCCAAAAATTATGTAGCCGGAGGTACATATGTCTGCATTTCATTAACCGAACGATACAGGGCGGTATGACGTTGTTCCTTTTGGCGCTTACTGGCTGACCGCTTACCTCCGTGTGGACGGCTTTACCTCTGCAACCAGTCTGTCTAGTTAGCTCGTTTTGTACGTCGGCGAACATGAGACGCAGAGAGGAGTTGATGATGAAGACTACCAGATTTGAGTCCAGGGAAGTGCGGTTCCAAAAATCAGGTTAGACAAAAACAGAATCCAAAAAATAAAATGAATGTGTGGATAACAGGGTGAGAATGTGGTAAAATCCAAAAACGTGGTAAAAACCAGCCGAGGGCTTTTTTTCCTGGACGGCTTTTGTAAAGCGTCAGTTGGGTTTGTGGAAGTAAGTGGGTGGGCAGGTTTACGCAGGAACAGTCGTGAGAGACATTTGAGATATGGAAAAGTGCACACAGCGGCCTCTCGCGGATTCCGAAAACAAAAAGCGCAAAAATACGTACCTCCCGGGACGTATTTCACGGTCTCCAGAAACGTCCATGGGACTACGTTTTCAGAATGAGCCTAGGTTGAAAAGAAGTTGATACCAATGCCTCAGACTTAACATTGACTACAAAGTACCAGAAAGATGACATTGTACCTTCCTGCCAAGTTTAGCTCCAATTCAACACACCAGTGTTAATTTTGACAGCAGATTTTAATTTCGTTTTTGTCTTAGTCTTTTGACTAAAATGCCATTTTTACTTTATTAATTTTTGGTTTTATTTTAGTCTAACGAATACATCATACATTTAAATTAGTCTTAGTCTACTGAATTTTATAAGATTTTAGTCTTAAAAATGCTCTATATTTAATTGACTAAAATCTAAATATATTAATTATACATATTTCTAAAATGTCTAAGCTCATTATAGACCCCTGGAGAACTGGTTATTCTTTCAAACAGATATGTTTATTTGCATAAAATAATATATTTAATTCTACTGTTCTGAAGATGATACTAAAGTGTTTTATGCTGCTGTCAGATTACAAGCAAATGCACAGATAATAGTTAGTTTTCATCCAGTTTCGGTCAGTAGAACAATTTTGATATGATGAAAGTTATTTGTCTGTGAAATTAACACTGCAGCACACATTGCTTGAAAAGTTCTAGGTGCTTCATCCTGGTATTATTTTTGATGAAAATCCAATTTTGCAACATTTAAACCAGGGGTGTCCAAACTCAGTTCAGGGGGGCCAGTGTCCTGGGGAGTTTAGCTCCAACCCTAGTCAAACACACCTAAAACAGCTAATCAAACTCTTACTATATATACTAAAAACTCCCTGGCAGGTGTGTTGAAGCAAGTTGGAGATGAACTCTCCAGGACACTGGCCCTCCAGGACCGAGTTTCGACACCCCTGTTCTAAACCTACTATTTGTTGCCCTTCCAGTTACACTGTACATTAATTCTCTTAGTTTCATTAAAAGGATGTGAGGTTCAATAAAAATATATTTTCTCAAGAGCAGTTTTTGAAGGGGACACAAATGTCACAGTATAATAGAACTACAGTATATAATAGACTGGCAATTCCAACGTGGGAAGCAGGAATACTAAAACCTCTAAAATGTCTGTTTCCAAAACATATCTTAAGGAGTAAGGTTTACCTGCACAGCGCTCTCTGGCTGACCTCTTTTACACTATTATATGTACACTCAGAGGAAAGCCTTATTAATGTAGGAGTGCAGTGTATCCAAGCAGGTAGGTTATTATTGCTAACATACCAGACTCATCATAAAAACATTGACAACATCTGTATTAAAGAAAAAATTAGCATTTTATTAGATGATTAAGTGAATAAAATAGCATTGAGAGCGGCCTTAATTAATGGAGGTCAATAGCTTTCTCCGATTGGACTTTAGTGTGTGTGTTGGTGTTGGAAAAAAGGAAAGCAGGCATTTGGATGAAAGTACTGTGAGGCAACATTGTTATTTACAATATGCGGTTGTGTTTAATTTTATTATTGGGGGGGTTATCATGCCTTTGCCTATAAGTGTATTTTACACAGTTAATCATACAGATCTTGATTAGCTGGCTCAGGTTTGCTGAGTTATGATAGAAGCTAAGAACTAATGACCTTTGCAGGAGAATTACTGGACACCCCTGGGGTAGCATTTCATTTGCGTGGTAAACGAATATGGCAATCACTCGATTTTACCATGGTGTCATCTGACACAAAATCTTAGTTTAAGTCAGGTTTACTAAGGGGTTAAAATGTGTTCATTCAGCATCAGATGCTCTCCTTTAATTATCCCTTCCTTTAGCAAGAGCTTCTCTATCTTATTCAGGAGTGATGCACCCCTTGACATGTATTATGGAGAACAAAGAAGAATAATTTCAGAAACAGACCAATAAGGACTGCTCTGATGTTCTCCACTGCAAGCTAAACTTAAGAGCTGCAAGAGAACAATAACGAACAGTGTGTTTCCAGTTTAATTACAGTCTTTTAGGATATATGCTCTGGTTGACGGTGATATATGAATGTGCGCCTGTAGCATACAAATGAAGCCATCTGTAAAGGAGAGCAAACAGGCTGATGTTGCGCCTGGAGTCACTGTCTGCACACGGCATGAGCATCTACTACAGCTACACCTTCATGGACACCCGCACCTCCTTTGTTGGTCACTCCCTCTTGCACTCTTGCTCTGTCAGTCTCTCTCTTTTGCTCTAATGTTCATTCTCTCCTTTTGTTGCTCTCATTTCACACAGTTTCCCCCTGTATTTCTGCTTCCTTTGTTCTTGCAGTCCTGATCAAGTGTACTGTACATCTCCAACCCCCCCAACAATATAAAAAAAATAGTGCTAGTTCTCATACTCGGGCAGAGATCTGCATACCTTTTCTAAATCTGACCAGCGCTTCCATTGACTTGATACTTTATAATGACATGGTGGTCTATAACAGTGTTTCTCAACCATGTTCCTGGAGGGCCACCAGCTCTGCATATTTTCCATGTCTTTTTAACCAAACACATCTGATTCAGGTCATCAGCTCATTAGCAGAGACTGAAAGACCTGTAATGGATGTGACAAACAAAGCAGATATCAAAAACACATGCAGTGTTGGTGGTCCTCCAGGAACATGGTTGAGAAACACTGGTCTATGATACTGTATAATGCACCCACTAGCAAGTTTAACAAACATCTTTTGTTTCTTTACAAGCTTCCAGAACATACTTAAAGGTGCAGTAGGTGATCGTCTTCAGAAACATTTGTTGTTGTGTGTCTCTTCACATTCCAATAGTAATGATTAAAGTAAATGATAATTATATTAAGTAAATGTATTTATATGTATTTTTTTATTCTGAATAAGGCATAAAACTAAAAATGGTCATCCAATTAAATATTGTCGGACCAACATTTTCCATAATTTTAAGTAGTGTGACGGTCGTAGTGTCCTATTAACCAGTGTCCACCAGATGGAGGTGTTTCGTGATCTAGTGTTCCTCTGGAGTTTTGAACAGGTGCAGTGTTTTGCCATGATTACGTTTGGACCAGGTACGTAGTGTTACCTGTGATGTGCGTTTGGATAAAGATCAAGAGAACAGGGCTGCGGGCGTTCATCCTTTCCTCTTCTGCTTTGTATTTTTTTCTTTACATTATCATTTCACTTATTTTTGATTAAATATAGTTAAGTTGATTTGATTTTCTGGTTTGGATCTTTATTTGTTTTTGTTACTTCATTCTTGAGCCAAGAGGTTGTAACGGGAGCCCAAGCTGTCTGTCAGCAAATGTAGATTTGAACAACTGAGCATCTTTTCATGTAGATTTCACTGATGCGCGTTAACGTGGACATGAGTGACAGCGTTAAAAGCAAATACTCAATCAAAACTTTTTAAGTATTTTTTAGACAGGTAATGTTCTGTTTTAAAACTATTTTACTCGCACAAAGCTGATGTAGATTGTATTGTTATGAATGGGTTACTTAAATACACAGAAGTGTTGTTTATCCACTGAAATCTTCAGGAAAATGATCGATGTGACTATTTTTAGTTTCATACGGTACATTTTACAGCATTGACAATGCAGATTTATATTTAGTTTAACAACAAAACATCAGTAAATGGCGTATTTCGCCTAGCCTGCTTTATTGAGGTGAAGTCTCATATATTCACAATGGTTCATTTTTGAACAATGACACCTGTGATGCGCTCCCTATATTGTTTACCATGCTCTGAATATTCGGTCTGAAATAGCATGTAAGGATGGCTTAGTAATAAGTGTAATTCCTGCTCCCGCTTTAGGACAAAGTGCGTTAGAGAGTGATGACAAGTTTTGCTTGCTAACTACACAACTAAAATGTGCCTGATACAATACAGTTTTTTGTTCAGAATTTTAGTATTAAAAGTACTATAAAGTTTTCTAACTGGCGAATGACATGATCTCTGTCAATTTTAATTTGCGCGCTCTCAATTTCAGGAGGCATGGCTTTGGACGACAGGGGAGGGATTGTGTTTGAAAGATGTTATGCTAAGCGGTTAGCATTTAGGCAGATCACCTACTGCACCTTTAACATCAAAAGTCCTTTTCTAAGAATTGTCAAGGAAATTCATGTTTACACAATCAGTAGACTTTAGGTGCATCCCAAATCGCATACTTATGCACTATTCTATGCCATTTTAAATCGTGTAACTAGTGCATTCACATTAAAAACTCAGAATAAGTGCACGTTAAATACCCGAATGGTGCACTTGTTCAACTGTTAAAAATATGTGTGGAATGATGGACACTTCATGCACTCAATAGCCACAGCTTTGCTCACATAGCGGAAGGGGTGGAGCTTTTGGGCACTGATGTTGGATTACTTTATTTATTTTGGTTTGTGTAAAGCAATTATATCGCCTCTCGATGGTGAATGTGGTTATACTCATGGCAGGTGTTAATTGGTAGTTTGGTCAATTATTTCACTAATTTGGCAACCAAACTGTTTCCCAGATGACGTTTGAATTTTTGCTTAGTAAAAAAAAAAAGTTAGTGTTTCATTTGGGAAGACACTACATTCATAAAATAATAATAATAATAATAATAATAATTCCTTACATTTCTGGACACTCAAAGCACTTTACACATTGGGAGAAATCTCCTCATCCACCACCAGTGTGCAGCATCCATCTGGATGATGCGACAGAAGCCATATTGCACCAGACCACACGCCACACACCAGCTGATTGGTGGAGAGGAGACGATGAAGCCAAATATGATATGGGGAGGCCATGATGGACAGAGGCCAGTATATAATTTGGCCTGGATGCCAGAGTTAAACCCGTACTCTTTTTCGTGGAACATCCAAGGATTTTTAAGGACCACAGAGAATCCTTGGTTTAACATCTTATCCGAAAGACAGCGCTCACTGAGCAGTATAGAGTCCCCTTCACTATACTGGGGCGTTAAGACGCATACAGACCGCAGTTTGAGCGCCCCTTGTTGGCCTTACTAACACTACTTCCAGCAGCAACCTAGCTTTCCTATGTCGTCTCCCATCCAGGTACTAATCAGGCACAGAGCTGCTCAGCTTAAGTGGGCAACCATGTGAGTTGCAGAGAGCTAGAAGCAAATATACTATGCTGCTTTACATACGAATGAACTTAACTGAGCGCAACATGCACGAGCGCAAAACCCCTCCCTGCCTCCTCCCCTGAATAAATATGACTCTACTTTGGCAAAACCAAACAAAAAAAGCAATAGCAAAAGCGAGCAAGAAGAGAAACTTTGAAAAGAATATGAATTGGAGGTGCTGCTTACGGAGGTAGACTGGAGAAAAACAGTGTTGTTTGCATATTGTCCTCCGGAATTAATAACAAAAGAAAAAAATAGAGTGGGAGAGTTTAGCTGATGTGGATTAAAAAAAGAAATAGTGTTATGTAAAAGTGTAAAATTTTGTAGCGTCTTCAACAGCATGAGTGGCGTAGCTCGTAAAACACATGGCAGCATATTTTTACAAGTTCGAGTATGAACTCGGTTCGAATCCAGTGTCTGATGAACTCAATCTTCTTTTTTTCTCTTGCTACATATCAGATTTTACCTACTCTTCATCACAAGGAAGACAAGTAGGAATCATTAATAAGTCTGTGCATCTTATTTTATTTGCACATTTATTTAATGGAAATGTTTCTGATTCACGTTTGCAAATTCTTCTTCAGATGGCGACTTTATAGCAATCTGTGTGCAGTAGATTGCTCCGATTACATTGATACCGGCGACCACTGCAAATTGCGCTTCAATGGTGAGCTGGTCAACTGTATGGTATGGAAACCTTATATACCTGCTAGACATGCAGATGATTAGTGAGGGCCTTGTTGGCCTCACTAACACTACTTTAGGCAGCAACCTAGGTCTCCTATGTTGTCTCCCATCCAGGTACTGATCAGCTTCAGTGGGCAACCATGTGAGTTGCAGAGAGCTAGCAGCAAATATATTATGCTGTTGAGTGTGTAAGTGCATAAGTACATAGTGCATAAGTGTATAGTGTGCCATTTGAGGCAGTTTTTTTTCTGCAACGTTATTGGAGTGGAAATGTGTATAATGATTCCAGACTGGCCACTGGATCTGGTGCCAACACTGGCACACTTGGAAGAGGCTGTAGTGAATCAGTACTAAAAAAGTCAGATGGTGGATCATGTACCTGCACCCTTCGGAGTAAACTGTCCTGTTTACTCTATCACCCTGTTGATCACTTGGAAAACCTGTTTGTACCCTTCACGTACTATGCTGTGATACACCTATCACTGTAAATCCTATTCGCTAGCTTGATGTAGATGTGTAATGGGGCAGCAGTGATTTGTCTTATCGGTCACATGTTTGTGTGTAACATGGGGATGGGGATCAGTGCGTTCCAGCTGTCCACTGTCTGACAGCTCACCCTCATGATGAATGAGACATCATGAGCATGTGTTTACAGGTGCATCGGTCTGTGTTTGAGCAAGACAGTTCGTCAGTTAAAGCTGGGATACCAATACTGACATGTGCATGCTGAAACACTTGCACACAGATTGTACACACTGCCTCATTAGCTCATGGTGTGGACTGTATGTTTAGTTATTTTAGCGAAGCAAGCAAGTCTGGCTTGAGCGGAGCGCCATGTGTGTCATTATGCATTGGTGCCACTGTCACTATGCTTGCATGATGGACTGAGGGCAGCTGTCTGTGATAAACTGTGATTTCAGCACATCAACACTCAGAAATCTCCTGCTTAAGGGGAGGACTTTTATTGTTAGCACTGATGCCTTGTCAAAGGATGCGTGGGAATGAAAACATGAGCGTTGAACTATAGCCCTTTGCCTCACGCATTTGCCATACTGTATGCAGGGTATGTTCTAATTTGAACTTGGTTGGGTATTCGGCCATTGGGGTGTTCAAGGGAATGTATGTGCTCAGTGTGAAGGACACCGCAAACAATATCAATTGGGAAATCGCAGGTTATCGCCACAAGTTAAAATTTTGTAAATTAAATTAAATTTTTATGATTTAGATTTTTATTTTCTTCAATTATTTAATCATACAATCAGTTTATACATCTTTACATCCTTTTAACATCCACTTCCCCCTCCCCAACAGCGGCAGTTACAGTAATTAGATGTTGCTATCATAAATCCAGTAAATACAGATAAACAACATTAATTTTCTTTTCGGCTTAGTCCCTTTAATAATCCGGGGCGCCACAGCGGAATGAACCGCCAACTTATTTAGCACGTTTCTACGCTGTGGATGCCCTTCCAGCCTCAACCCATTTCTGGGAAACAGATAACACACTCATTCACACACACTCTCATACACTACAGACAATTTAGCCTGCCCAATTCACCTGTACTGCATGTCTTTGGACTGTGGGGGAAACCGGAGCACCCGGAGGAAACCCACGCGAACGCAGGGAGAACATGCAAACTCCAAACAGAAACGCCAACTGACCCAGCCAAGGCTCGAACCTGCGACCCTGCGACCTTTTTGCTGTGAGGCGACAGCACTACCTATTGCTCCACTGCGTCGCCCAGATAAATAATAAAACTCAATAAATAAAGAAGCACACATAAATAAAATAATAATCGTAAAAAAAATAATTAATTAATTAATAAAACAACAATGCAATAATAATAATAATACATACATAAATAAATCAAATGAGATAATTACACTTTTACCATGTGTCTCACCACAGTGACCTTATTCATCCTTCCAAACTGTCAAATAATTTCCCAATCTTCTCTGATAAACATCCAATTTATCAAGTAATCCATATGTCATTTTTCATATGCTGCCACCTTCCCCAATTTGGTCACCCATTCTTGAAATGATGGTGGACCTGCTGAACGCCATCCCCTCATAATGATTTGTCTTGCAATCATAATACTTATTTAAATCTTCACACCAGACCCCAACACGAACGGGTCTCCCAGTACATGAATATTTTAGGACAAAACGATAAGCAGCATCCACAAACATTCTGAATGTAAGTGTGCACTTTAATCCAGAATTCCTGTATTTTAGAACAGGACCACAGGGTATGCATTAAGTTACCTTTTCTACTCTCACATCTCCAGCATTCAGCAGAGTCCTTCAACCAAAGCCTAAAAAGCTTACTCGGAGTCCAATAAAACGAATAAAATTTGAAAAATTTTATTAAACATACTCTTAAATATCTTGACATTATGTAATGTGAACTGGACGCTGACAACAGAGTAATAATCCAAACATTATACAGAGATGATCAGGCAAGCAACGGTCACAATCAGGAGCAAACAGATGTATGTAGGAAATCAAGTCGTAGTCATCAAAACAGGCAGTTGGTCAAAAAGCAGACAGCAGACAACTTAAACAAACAAACCAACAAGGTAAGGATCTAACAAGGCAAAGCAAGGCAAGGCAAGGCAAGATAAACGCATCGTAATGTTTACAAGACTTGCCAACCCCTGTGTGTTTGTGTGCTGACTTTATAGTGCGTGTAATCAGTTCATGAGCGGCTTCAGCTGTGAGTGTTTCCAATCAAACAGGATCTAGGGCGGGTGTGTGAGTGTATAACATTTAAAAAAAAAATTGTCAAGTACAGGGTATTGCAGCACAATTCCCTAAAATTTGTCAAACACGCATTCGAATCAATAATTGACTAATAAATATACTAATTTAAATCATGATAAACAAACAAAGTAACAATAATTAAAAAACATCAAACACTGTAAATAAGTTATCTACACAACAGTTTTAGAGCAAAAGGAATAAAGGAGAGTTCATGATGTTTAGTTTTATTTCTTAGTATAGCAAATGTCTTGTTTCGTCAAAGAAGGCAGGATGACAATGGGGCCTTAGGCAGGAAACAATACAGTGGTCATAAACTGTCATTGAGTATTTTGGTGAGAGTACGTTTGGGGGCTTAATCACACCTTTCAATCAGTGTTGAAAAAGTTGAAGTCGGAATACCTATTATCCAACAGCAATGCTTTTAGATCATCTCTAACTCCTCACAGAGAACATATATGCCTTCAAAGTAAAAAATATGTACACGAAAAATGCATAAAAGTAAAAAAAAAAAAACTATTACCAAACATATCCTTCCCAACTTTTGGTTTGATCTGACACAACACTATCCCATAAATTGTATTCATTGTACTCAAATAGCATTCAAACAAGTATATTTTAGGTTTGTCTACAAAAAAAAAAAACTGCATATGGTCTGAAGTACAATTCTCAAAGCTGTTTGTTAGAGAACTGCAATAACTGGTAATCAATAGTAATGCAAAGGTTAATAGTAATGCAAATAGTAATGCAATAGTAATTGAAGGTAATCAATAGTAATGCAAAGAAGCTACCAACTGCTGATTGGCCATGTACAGCTTATAAAAATGTATATATTCAGGGTTCTGTACCAAATGTACCTCTTTCAGCATTAGCCTTTATGACACAACAATCTCAAAAAAAGATTCAAATAAAAAATGAGTGTGTTAAACAGACTCAGAGAATTTGGACAACAGTTAAGAAAAAACTAAGAGGAATGGCAACCGTATCAAGAGTTATGTCTATAGCAGATAACCCTGATTTCTTACCATCCAAATGGGATGCCACTTTTAAAACATGGTGCGATAAGGGACTTATGATAATTGATCAGTTATTTAATGAAAACACTATGCACTCATTCTCTTATCTTAAAGACAAATTTATGTTGTCGTCAAGTGATTTCTTTCGATACTTACAATTAAGAAGCTATATTACAAATCATAAAGAAAAGGAAATATTCAAAAAAGTCCCAACTAATGTGGAACAGTATTTTATTGATATAAAAAAACAAAAAGGATTGCATAAAAGACACATATCACAGATATATAATAGCCTAATTCTGGATTCAACAGATAACACCCTTCAAATTAAAGAAAAATGGGAATCTGAACTTAATGAAAAAATTGAGGATGATATTTGGGAAAACATATGTTCAGAAGCTCATAAGGGGATCAACAGCCATAACTGGAAAGAGTTTGACTGGAAAACAAAAATTAGGTTTTTTAGAACACCATTGATGGTCTCCAAATATACTAATCGTCCACAGTCAGAGGAATGCTGGAGGGGTTGCGGAAATGTGGGTAATCATGCACATATATTCTGGGAATGTCCGAAGATACTTGCATTTTGGCAAGGGGTAAAGATTGAGATAATGAAAATTATGCAGGTAGATCTACCTTTTACTCCCCTGTTTTTCTTGCTTGAAGGGATACCCCAGGATATATATAATAAAAACCAGAGATATATACTACATATACTTTTACTAAGTGCAAGAAAGACCATAACAATAAATTGGATGAAGCCACACCCTCCAACAATAGCACAGTGGATAGAAAAACTTGATTGTATATATAGAATGGAGTATATGACTGCTCAACTTCAACTAAAACTGGATATTTTTAAACAAAGATGGGCACCTGTTATGTTGTACCTGAATAGGACATAGTATTTCTAGCTCCTTTGAAACTGAAAATATTGTATGTTTTTTTTTTTTGTAATTTTTTATTTACATCTGCGGCTACTGTCTTTTTTTATTTTTATTTTTTTATTTATTTATTATTATTATTATTTTTTGTTAATGACCGCTGCTGTCACTGAATGTTCTGTTCTGTAAAACGTTTTAATGTATAAAAATAAAGTTCAAAAAAAAAAAAAAATGTATATATTTATATATAATGATGCCATCACACACAAGACCCCTAATCTTTGTAACTGCCTGAGTGATGATGTTGCAGTGAGTTTAAATGCTTATGTTGATCATTTAATTCTTATATGGCCAAATCAATGCAAGAGGTGCTTTAATTAATATAGAGGGCCGGACAGAGACAAAGGCGAGAGTGAATTAGCAGATAAGCCTTATTGCAGGAAACATTTGTTATTTGTGATGAGGTCATCAGTGTCTTTGCGGACGGGCTATTAAATTAATTGCCTTGCTAATTAAACCAATATCAAAGCACGTCGGTTGAGCCCCTGATGCAGGTTCTGCGTAATCATATCAATGCAAAATACTTCAAACTCACAGGATGAGGCCGCTTCATTAAAACAGGCTTGAAACGGCGCTAAAACATTTTAAGATTAATCTTGAAGGGATTACAGCAAATTTCCCGCTTGACTGTATTCTCTATGTCAGTGAGGTGACTGAAGAAGATTGATATTCCTCTCTTACAGTCAAGGTGTCCGTTATTGATCTGCTGTAGGATTTACTTTGTTAATTGATGACTCAAGTATCGATTGCTATTGTAAATATACAATTGCTCGTGCTAAGAGAGAACCTGTACATTTGATTTCAATCAGTAACACTTAAGTAATGAATGAGTGGCTTCATTTTTGCATCAATCAGCCTTCGACACTAGCATGTGTCAGCTGAAGCGGGCTATTTCCTCTGCGTTTAAGTGTTCTGATTGAAAGTGTTTTTGACTAATGACTAATGACTTTGTTTCAATCATTGTCCCACAGTTACACTCCCCGCTGCTGACTCCAGAGCTTCAGGACAAGGTGTCTCCAGACAGTGAGGTAGGCTCATCCCCAACTTGGTGTTTTAGGGATGGGTGGTTTTTACAACATGCAATATGTATCATTCCTGTAAAATAGACAATATAGTATGAGATAATACCATTATATTGATATACAATAGTTGGTATGAAGACACAGAGAGAGCTCCTGTAGGGAATGTGCATAACCCAATTTGTCTTACATGAGTCATGCTTTATATTATGGGAATAACTAAGATATCATTATCATGCATAGTTTCATGTGGATTTCCCTTAAAAATGCTTTGATCAGATCAGCTGTATTTCATGTTTGAGATGTGGTGTTTTCCTCAGTGTGTGGCATACATTTCACATGCAGTTGCTCTGCATGTACTCTGCATTTGTACATTTTGGAAATGAATTGCCTTACAGGGCACCTATGATGAAAATCATCTTTTGTACGTTGTTTGGACAGAACTGTGTAGGTATAGTGTGTCCGCTGTCATATTAGGGTGATATAAACACAATAAGTCTCATTTTTAAATTTTCGGATCTTAAAATAGGATCCAAATCCCTCCCATTTTGAGGCTGACTGCAACGTGATGTAGGTGTGGTTTCCCTTCCACCAAATTGATTGACAGCCGCAAAATAACATGTCTCCATAATAACGTGTATAATCATATCAACAAGACAGGATGTGCGCAAAGCAACAGGGAGTAAAAGATCTGTTCAGCTCTCTGTGATCATCAATCATTAAATCTGATCAAGAATTAGAAGTTTATAATTGTTTTTAAAACGGTGTATGTTTGCAATGAATTATAGCCATTTACTTCAGCTTTACTTTATCACCACAGAAGCATGTCAGTTCAATTATAAAAGAAGATGCTTCAGTCCTGGTTTGTGGACTTTAAATCAGATTTATTTTGTACGTTAACATAACAAAAATCCATACAGCAGTGGATATTAATGTGTATCTTGTCGCATTTTCCATGCAAAAACAGTGCATAGTTAAATGCACTTGCCTTGTGTGTGTGTGTGCGTGTGTGTGTGTGTGTGTGTGTGTGTGTGTGTGTGTGTGTGCGCGTGCGTGTGTCTGTGTGTGTATGCGTGAACTTTGTAACAACATTGTGTGTGAAAGTGTCATCGTTGCAGAAAGGCTTGAATTAACTCCACAACAAATACATCAAATAATCATTAGGAAAGTTCTTACTGTAGTATTTCTCACAAACGTTACGTGAGATCTGCTTCCTTCATGTCTGTGCTGTGCTGTGCTGTTTTTCTGAGATTTTATGAGATGAGTTTATGAGATTTGTTGACCTGTTTAGCATGCGCACGTATAGAGTTTCATGCCAGAAATTTCCTGTTTTCATACACTCAAAAAAAAGACGTTTGTTGTTTGTTATAACTATTTTATTAAATAAGCTGAAACAACACAATGTTGGATTTTTTGAAGGTGACAATTTAATTGTTTTATGTTTAATCTACTGAAATGTGTAAAAACTGCAATGCTAACTTAATTCCTTCATGTTATCCAAACACAAATCGATTGTGCGAAACCATTTTACAGTGTGTCCTTTACAGTGTGTCCTTTAATATGAACATTTATATTACTTAATTTGAACATGAATGTTTTATTGAATAACATTGAGCAGGATGTAAACAAATACCGATTTTATCTAAAATCCACATATAACAATGTTACTCTAAAAAATTTTGCCAATATCACCCAGCCCTACTTCCATTTTATTTATTTTTTTTTTACCACAAATAATTATTTGTATATAGGTAGTGCACTACATCAAGTCTGCATTGTAAAGATGTCCAATTCTCTGTTACATTTCCCTTTCCAGTTATCAGACTTGTACTCCACGGTTGCGAAGAATCCTGTAAAGGAAGCAGAGAACGACTACAGCAGCATTGGAGAGATCAAGGGAATTATGCCGGAGTCGACTTCCAGTGATCTTTACGCCACGGTTGGAGATGAATACTCAATGGTTTCTGGCTCACAGCCTTCAGAGGGGCTTACAGAGAATGCAGAACCCGGGTACGAGACCATCAAGATCTCCAAAGCGTCTGAAGAGGCTCATCTTGGCAATGGGATAGTGGAGCCTGACTACGAGAGTGTGGGGGAACTGGGTCTGAACGGGGACATCTCTCGTCTCTGACTACCCACTTAAGGACTGCGAACACTGAGACAACTTAAGAATTGAAATGTGTGTGGCATCATGAGTATAATGCACTTAATCTTTCCTACAGCATTTATGCACCCCATTGTTTCTGAACATTATCTATTGAAAGGCTTCATCCAACACAGGAAAAGAAGCACTCTTCTTTATGCTACGTATTTTTGTGAATATTTGGGTACGAAAAATCCAAGATGTCCCTTTTATATAAGTTGGCATCACTTAGGATGGACATTTCTACATCACTTTCTTGCTAGAGCCATTGTTTCATCCCTGCTTTATGAAATAGCCTGCAGTAAGGATTTAGCAAACACAGAAGCAGCATCTCAACTAGAGTTTGTGTGTTGTTAATGTCCCTGAAAGCAACAAAGACTTTAAATGATTTCTCTCTACAGCATATACATCCATTCAAACGGCACATTCTCATTCATGTGAAAAATAATAAGGAAATGCAAACAGATCTGCTCTATCAAATGATGTAGAGATGTTAATATAGTTTAAAACATTCTTATATCCTTCTTATAAACAAAGGAAATGTGCTGCTAGACCAAAGATACAAAATTAACATTAATTATTAGAGATAATAAGCAAGAACTTACACAACCTGAAATTAATTTAGTATTATTAGTAATCTTATTCCAGATACTATTGATACTAATTCACATATCTAATTTTTGCATATCCTAATTAATATTCATAAGCTTAGTCTTGGCTATTTGGTGACATAATAACCAGCACATCTGCATCTGTGTAACCCCATTTCCCACATGCCCTCACCACCTTTCAAAACAAAGCGCCAACAATGGTGGTGCTCTTATGAGGAATATTTTATTCATAACACGTACTAGTGGTTTCCACGCACTTGCATGCTGCACCTGCTGTGAGCTTCCCCTTTTCACGTGATTCTAGTTGAGCAACTTACAGAGTTGCATCCTTGTATAACCCCGAAAAGCGAACCAATCAGAAATCAGCAACAGCAGACCTCTCAGTTCAGGCCATTAAGGAACCGCATCCATTCGAATCAGAACTGCTGGAGCATTTAGTTTCACAAGTGCGTAACACATATCAAGACCCACAAGAGGAACATGTAGCCGTCACGCTGAGCTGTTACACACGTTTTATAAACAGTGTGTCAAATCACAGGCTCAGGAGAGGAAGTGACCTTTTAGGTACGCAAAGTTGAGTGCACTTGTTTATGAGTGTGCCAAAAGGGTATTAACGAAACGTTGGCCATTATCTATTGCTGGTGTGAGTTCGAATCATTTTAGTTGTGGTTTTATTAAGCTGTGTTGCTTCAATATGTATGTATTTTATTATTATTATTAATGCAGCTGTATTGATGAGTGTATCAGATACGTTATATATTTGAGATATATCTTGGTTTCTACATGTAATAAGGTACGCAACATTTCAAATGGCTGAAAAGCACAGGGGGAAAGAGACAACAAGGTACTGCTGAACTGCAGCTTTGCCTGGCAGCTTAGCAAATGTACTTTATTATCAGGGTAACACTTTACAATAAGGTTGTATTAGTTAGTGCATTTACTAACATGAACAAAGAATGAAAAGTATAATTGTTACAGACATGTTAGTTCAGTTGTTCATTGTTCATGTTAACTCTCACTGCATTAACTGATGTTAACAAGCATAAATGTGGATGTTAATCTTGCATTAGTAAATGTTAAACTAATATTAATAAATGCTATACAAGTATAGTTCATTATTAGTTCATGCTGCTGAATACATAAACTAATGAAACCTTATTGTAAAGTGTGACCATTATCAGGTATGCAATTAGCTGCCTTTACATTAATGTAGCGGTATAATCAAAAAGCATAGCGCGTCCAGACGCCGCCTGGGATGAATTTCATGCCAAGAGACACTTGTAAATATCCAAACTATCCTATTTTGATCTGTTAAATTATGTCACTGTTTCAGTATGCTTCTGTAATAATTGCCAAGCGCTATCAAATGACAGCACGAGGAACTTTTAGAGTGGGTTAATACTAAAGAAACTTTGACAGTAATTGGAATACATACATTTTCCAGATGCATTTTGTAATTACAGAACGTTTTATGGAGGTTTATTACAGTTTAAAAAGCCAATGATCTGTATTGCTTCGGATTTCTTAAGCAGTGTTTATAATGTGAGGGTTTAAATAAGTGTTTGCTTGTAATGGTACGTCGTGTTGGTACAGGGTTCATATTGCTGAAGATCCTTATTTTATTTAATATCATGGTTAAAAAAAAACTGTCTTGTTTCTCTCTTTAACCAAATTCTGGTGTATTTAGTTGTAAATATGAATTTTGCATTTGTTCATTATTTCATCGTAATCTTTGTAATGTGGTATTTGCTTTATTAAACAATATATAGTCATGCTGGACTCAAAATACATTGTCTGTGTATATGTTTGTCTGCATTTATCATTTACACATCACTGTAAATTGTTGTAAACAGTTCTATATGTAGGTGGCACGGTGGCTCAGTGGTTAGTACTGTCGCCTTACAGCAAGAAGGTCAATGGTTTGAGTCCTGGCTGGGCCAGTTGGCATTTCTGTGTGGAGTTTGGATGTTCTCCTCATGTTCACGTGGGTTTCCCTCACATTCCAATGATGTGATGTACACTAACTGGCCACTTTATTAGGTACAGCTGTCCAACTGTTTGTTAACGCAAATTTCTAATTAGCCAATCACATGGTAGCCACTCAATGCATTTAGGCATGTAGACATGGTCAAGACGCTCTGCTGAAGTTCAAACCGAGCATCAAAATGGGGAAGAAACTTTGAAAATGGCATGCTTGTTGGTGCCAGACAAGCTGGTCTGAGTATTTTAGAAACTGCTGATCTACTGGAGTTTTCACACGCAACCATCTTTAGGGTTTACAGCGAATGGTTAGTAAAAAAAAAATAATAATAAAATGAATAAATAAATAAATAAATAAATATATATATATATATATATATATATATATATATATATATATATATATATATATATATATATATATATATATATATATATATATATATATATATATATATCCAGTGAGCAGCAGTTCTGTGGTTGATGCCAGAGGAGAATAGACTGGTGAGCATCTTGAGCATCTTTGAATGCACAACACATTGAACCTTGAGGCAGATGGGCTACAGCAGCAGAAGACCACACCGGGTGCCACTGAAGCTACAATTCTCACACAGGCTCACCAAAATTGAACAATAAAGATTGTAAAAACGTTGCCTGGTCTGATGACTCTCGATTTCTGCTGCGACATTCGGATGGTAGGATCAGAATTTGGCATCAACAACCTGAAAGTTTGGATCCGTCTTGCTTTGTATCAATGGTTTAGGCTGCTGGTGGTGGTGTAATGATTATTTTCTTGGCACACTTTGGGTCCATTAGTACCAGTTGAGCGTGTCAACGCCACAGCCTACCTGAGTATTGTTGCTGACCATGTCCATTCCTTTATGACCACAGTGTACTCATCTTCTGATGGCTACTTCCAGCAAGATAAGGGGCCGTCATAAAGCGCGAATCATCTCAGACTGGTTTCTTGAACATGACAATGAGTTCACTGTACTCAAATGGCCTCCACAGTCACCAAAGCTCAATCCAATAGAGCACCTTTGGAATGTGGTGGAACGGGAGATTGGCAACATGCATGTCCAGCTGACAAATCTGCAGCATCTGCGTGATGCTATCATGTCAATATGGACCAAAATCTCTAAGGAATATTTCCAGTACCTTGTTGAATCTATGCCATGAGGGATTAAGGCAGTTCTGAAGGCAAAAGGGGATTAAACCTGGTACGTGTAAGGTGAACCCAATAAAGTGGCCGGTGAGTGAAAGTGAGCTGGGTAAACAAAATTTTTCATATTGTATGAGTGTGAATGTGAAAGTGTGTGGGTGTTTCCCAGTACTGGGTTGTAGCTGGAAAGGCATCCGCTAAAACAAATGCCAGAATAGTTGGTATTTCATTCCACTGGTAGCGACCCCTGATAAATAAGGGATTAAGCTGAAGGAAAATGAATGAATGAATTCTATATTTACATGGCCTCGCACTGAATTCAAAGTAATACACCAATAGGCAGTATATAATGTTGATATTTAATCTGTCGATACATCCTACTAAACTTAATTCTCAAGTGTAGAAAAACAATCTGCCATAAGACAGGTTTATTATCATGTCAGCGTGCTGGTATTAAGGGATTTAAAGAACATATTTCACTGTACAGCATACTATTGATTGAATCTGTGGTCAGAGCATTGTGCATTTTGAATGCAAGTATTCCATAAGTGAGCGCTGGCAAACAGGTGCATTTAATAGATTTTTTACCCTTCATAGGTATAAATTGTTTCTTAAAAGATGCCATGCCTTAAGGGGTTATTCTTATAGACAGTTTGTTATAAGCGATTCATGCCCACAAGCGCACAGTAATTATATTATACATTGAGAGGCCATGCGGGAGGAGCGGCTCTTTAAAATGATCAATGCTACAATCGATTCAGAACTCAAACTGAAGGCACACACAGCATATACCTGCACTTGTTTGTGTTTAACTGGACATAAAGGTAAAAATGTCCCTCAATACTTTATAAAACTGCAGTCTCTACAAATTCTACAATTAAAACTGTATTGTAATGTAACAATATTTTAGACTGCTGGGAACATATGCTTAGATAATAATGATTTTATTCATGTTCAGTTTCTTAGAGACTATTATTTTGCTTCAATACCTAGTTTTTTTTTTAATCTTAAAGAGTTTTACATTTATACTTGCATTTAATAAATTAGCAACAATCAGGTTTCAGCTAAAAATAAAATCTGCTTTAATGTTATACTGATGAAACAAGCTCCACCAACATAATGGTTAGTAAATTAACAGCAAATATTTATTTTGGGGTGAACTATAGCTTTGAAGCTTTATAATGCACAAGATTAGAGGATTACATCTGAAATGTTGTCAGTAAATGCAATATAAATTGTAGAATTAAACCTGTGATACTGTCGGTCCCAATAGCCTTGTGGTTAGTGCGTCGACACATGGTACCGAGGTGTTCATGGTGACCTGAGTTCAATTCCCAGCTCAAGGTCCTTTGCCGACAATTCCCCAATCTCTGGTCCCCATACTGTCCTGTCTCTAAATCTATCACAATAAAGGTGAAAACCCCTAAAAAAAATACATTTAAAATAACTGTGATACTGCAAAAATATGTTCCCTTTTGAATTATGTTGCTTTTAGTACTGTTATTACTGCAATTGATAGTTAAAACATTCAACAGTAACATTTTCCTTAAACCAGGGCTTCTCAAACTTTTTACCATGCGACCCCAAAATAAAAATGTCAGTAACTCGCAGCCGGGAGCAGGGTGGCACAGTTGTAGCACATTTGCATCATAGCAAGAAGGTCACTTGTTTAAGCCTCAGATTGGTCAGCTGGCGTTCCTGTGTGGAGTTTGCATGTTCTCCCTGTGTCCCCGTGGGTTTCCTCTGGTGCTTCGATTCCCCCCACAAGTCCAAAGACATGTGGTACAGGTGAATTGGGTAAGCTAAATTCTCAGTAGTGTATGTGTGTGAATGAGAGTGTATGTAACCCAGTGATGGGTTGCAGCTGGAAGCGTTTCCGCTGCATAAAACATATGCTGGAAAAGTTGGCGGTTCATTCCGCGTTGGCGAACCCAGATTAATAAGGAGACTAAGCCAAAAAGAAAATGAATGAATGAATAACTTGCGGTCCCCATTTTTCTTGAAGAAGGTTATAAATATACAGATTTTGCACACACAACAATAGGCCTATATAAACATAAGCATACTGACACCTCAAAAAATACAAGTCTTGTCAGCACCAATAGCCTTGTGGTTAAGTGCGCTGACATATAGAATCTCTGCTCCCAATATTTTCCTGTCTGTAACCTCCACTGTTCTATCCTAATAAAAGGGGGAAACCCCCTCTAAAAACAACCCTATAATTGTTTTATAGTCATTTGTTAATTTGTTTAATTTTTTATTAACCTCAAATCTCAAATCTGATTTTTAATGTTTCAGAGTGCCATAAAGGTTGGCAGAAAATTAATGTGTGGTTAATCCAAACACCAGGTATCGTAATCCAATGGGAAAAAATGGAAAGGATGATGGCTTTTTATTTATATGTTGTTATTTTTTTAATGTACAGTTGAAGTCAGAATTATTAGCCCCCCTTTGATTTTTTTTTATTTAAATATTTCGCAAATAATGTTTAACAGAGCACAGAAATGTTCACAGTATGTCTGATAATATTTTTACTTCTGGGGAAAGTCTTATTTGATTTATTTCAGCAAGAACAAAAGCAGTTTTTTTATAAAATAAAAAAATAAACATTTTAAGGGAGAAAGGTAAAATATAGAAGTGGTGTTTTACTCTTCTCAAGTCTAATTTGATTGTAAGTAGTTGTACTGTAGGTAACAGTTGCCACCTTTTTGGGCAATACAGTTACTTTTAGCATAATACATTTCATACTGGCAGCTAGCTCTTCGTAACATGGTCACATGGCCCCACTGAAGCTATGCATGGCTGCGCCTGGTGAGTAACTGGATGGGAGACCACATGGGAAAGCTAGGTTGTTGCCAAAAGTTAGGGAGGCCAGCAAGGAGAGCTCAACTTGCTGTCTGTGTGGGTCCTAACGCCCCAATATATTGATGTGACCCAAGGTTAAAATCTGAGGATGTCCTTCGAAAAAGACTATCCATCCTGGCCAAATTTACCCACTGCACTGGCCTCTGTCCATCATGGCTAACCATCCTCATATCATAATTGGCTTCATCAATCTTCTCTACACTAATCAGCTGGTGTGTGGTCTGCGGTCTGGTGCAATATGGCTGTCGTTGCATCATCCAGGTGGATGCTGCATACTGGTGGTGGTTAAGGAGATTTTCTCCAAAAATGTGTAAAGCGCTTTGAGTGTCTAGAAAAGCGCTATATAAATGTAAGGTATTATTATTATCAGTAAACTCTGTGAGGATGCTGTTAGTTTTAGTGCTTTACACTGATATTACTCGTCATTTAACATTTTTGGCCGTACCTGATGTCTGCTTGATAAGGTCTATTATTGAATATTCACACTTCCCTATGACAGTTAACCAAAAAAAAAAAAAAAAAAAAAAGCATATGTGATACAATTAGCAGATCCGTATTTATATTATTCATAAAAATAATTTGAAAAGTACCCAGATTACATGTATTCTTGAGAAATCCGCATCTAGGGAACAGGAGCCACAGGAGAGTGAATGGTAGCGATACCAGAAGTAATATATTGTAAAGTTCTGTTTCAAATATGGTACCTACTGACAGGGATTTCAGGTGCAGCCTACATGTTTCACTGATCAAATTACGATATTCATTTATGACTTATCATTTATGACCCTAGGTAGGGCTGCACAATATATTGTTCCTGCACCAATATCACAATGTGTGTATCAGCAATAGTCACAACACAGGCTTAGATTATTTAATAAAGATTAATGATATTATTATTTTAAAATAATTTTTACAATGACCATGATATTTTATGTTTGATTGTGCTGCTATTATACTGTAATTAATGATTTTTGCAAACGGACTGCATAGAAAAAGACTTGATCATTCCAATCTATCTAAATAAATGAATTAGTCGAAATCTGGTGAAATTATACACATATCGCATTATCCATTCATTTATTCATTGATTTATTAATTCATTCATCCATTCATTTATTCATTCATTTTTCTTCAGCTTTAGAATGAACCGCCAACTTATCTAGCACATGTTTTTACGCAATGGATGCCCTTCTAGCAGCAACCCTGGGAAACACCCATACACACTCATTCACACACATACACTACGGACAATTTAGCTAGCCCAACTCACCTTTAGCTCATGTCTTTGGACTGTGGGGGTAACTGGAGCACCTGAAGGAAACCCACGCCAACACCAGAATCAGAATCAGTTTTATTGCCAAGTTTGCTTCACACACACAAAGAATTTGTTTTGCAGCTTCCAGTGTACATAAAGTGACAACACAAAACAAATATGGAAAAAAAGAAATACGAAAAACATTAAACAGAGATGCAGTCAGTTAAAAAAAAATAAAATCTGGATGTTGAGTTATATATACAGATTTGTTCTAACATGGGGAGAACATGCAAACTCCACACAGAAATGCAAACTGACCCAGCCGAGGCTTGAACCAGCGACCTTTTTGCTGTGAGGCGATCGTGCTACCTACTGCATCACTGTGACGCCCATATAAAAACAAAATATTGCAATGTCAGATTTTCCAAAATCGCACTGCCCTAACCCTAGGCCACAAAACCAGACTTAAGATAGAAAAACCAACAATACTTTGTCTGGGTCAAAATTACTTATTTTATGCAAAAAGTATATAATATAAAATATTATATTATATACTATTATATTAAAATAGCATATAGTATAAAATATATATTATTATGAGATTATGTCCCATGACAACATTTTGTAAATTTCCTCCTTTAACATATATTAAATTATTTGATATATTATTATTTTATATCTAATTTATGCTTTGCTAATAACTTAATTGGGACAACTTTAAAGGCAATTTTCTCAAAATTTAGATTTTTAGTTTGAAATCTTAAATTCCAGATTTTTAAATAAATGTAGTTGTACTTGGTCACAATTTTCCTATCCCCAAAAAAACATATATATTATTTACTCAGCTTTCAGGTGACGTATAAATCTCATAAATTTAATAGCAAGTTAAAAAGTACAGTTCATCCACCAATTCTGTCATCATTTACATTGAAATATAGAAATAAACATTACTATGCAGGTAGAACAATGACTAATAACATTTTTATGTGATATCCCTTTAAGAGGTCAACATTAACAAACACAACCACCTTCAATATAACAAATATAAAGCTTTAACTGTTTGTATTATGGTCAGCCAAGTTTCTCTATTTGCTATGTGGTTTTACTTAAACAGTTTATTAAATCAAAGACAGATCTCGTCACCCCAGAGGACCCACGGGAATCCCTGCCGCCTGTCAATCATTCTCGCCGGGTCACACACTCGGTTTTGACGGTATACTATCATAATCATCATCATCACTGTCATTAATGTTATGAGCACTGACCTACCTACATAATACCTACTCAAAGACTATCCTCTCCCCATCCTTACGTCATTGTATAAATCGCAGAGCCCGTTGCTTGTGTTTGGAGGGAAACTGCAGATGAAAGAGAGCGCGAGCGAGTGGAGGCGTGTGTGCCGTCAGCCAATCAGAACGCACACTGGCTGCGCGAGCGCACATGTTTACAGGCGACATTCCGCCGGTACGGCCAATGGCTCTTGAAAACACGAATGGATTATACGGAATGGAGCCGTTCTCTCGTGGAACAGGATTTACTGTGATCTGACTTTAAAACCAGCTATTAAATCAACACTATCGACACTGGAGATGCTATTTGATGCATTAGTATAAGTTAGTTCTCCAGTCGTCCATTTTCAGGTTGTTTGTTGTTACATAAATGCCCGTGCTGTGTATTGTGAAAAACACACAGTGTTTATCAATCCAAAACTGCTGATCCGCTCCGCGTTTTACCACAGTCCATCAGCTTTAAGGGAACGGCAAGCAAAACAAACAGGTCGACAGAAGAAAGATATCGGTTGCCGGTCGGTCGTACGGTCAGACGGACGAAGAGGTTATCAAGCGTAGCTCATTTGCATGTCGTAACCGTTCGCCGGTCTCGTGTTCCGAACATGCGCGCAAACGCCGGTGAATTATGTGGATGCGGTCCAGATATGTGGTAATGTTGTCGTATTTTTTGCATGTTCGGCCCATGATGACGGTCGGTATGTTCGGGTTTTGTCAGCGTGATATTTTTTGCTTTTAAAAGGCACGTTCTTGTGCAACGATCGAAGTCATTAGATTTACGCATTTGATTGATATATCAACTATGCATACGCGGCGGCTGGTGAAGCGCTCGGTCATTGGAAGCCGCGTGTGCGCGCCGGGTTTAACAGGGGACGCGGCTCCGCTCACGGGAGTCATCCAGGCTGTCAAACAAGACAACAGGGATGCTTCAACCGGCCATCGGCGCAACGTGTACACCGTGCTCATGCAAGACGGGAGCGTGAAAGAATATTCAGAGGAAGAGATTGCACAGATGACTGCGAAGGCGCCGCTGAAGTCGAGCCTGAAGGTGTGTGTGTGTGTGTGTGGTCAGCTGAGCTTGTTGTTGTTGTTGTTGTTGTTGTTGTGTGCACCTTGTCGCACACAGTATTGTTTACATTGCATTGAGATATTACTTGTTTGATAGTCCAAATCATTTTCATTTGAAAGTGAGAGAGCAGATATTGCAGTATAGCCTCATTATGCTGAGGCAAGAGCTCCGCACTAAAATGATTAAGGAGTCGTTGGCTCTCTAAATTAAACATTTAGCTGCCAAATTACTTTTTAGTTACCAAATTATAGAACCAGTGTCCATGCTCTCAATTTGTTGAACTCCGACAGTTTTGATCCGTTGTAATAAAATTGGATCAAATCTAAAAACTGGCAGTTCATTCCGCCGTGGCGACCCCTGATCAATAAAGGAACTAAGCCGAAAAGAAAATGAATGAATGACTCTAAAAACCGAATCAATGCCTCTTGCAAAGAACAGCTTATCTATATGAATTGCATGTATCTTATAGTTGACATGCACTGTAAAAAATACTGGGTTCCACGTAATTGATTTGTGTTGGGACAACTTAAAGGAACTAAGTTAGCTTATGAGTTTTTACAAATTTAAGTAGATTGAACATAAAACAATTAAGTTGTCCAAAAAAAACAAGAATTGTGTTGTTTCAACTCATTTTAAAAAAGAAGTTTGAACAAATAGCAGACTTATTTTTTGAGTGCAGTCACTATGTGGTAAAGGCTTTAAAAAATACTGATTTGGTGAGTTTAACTGGCTAAAACAATTTAAACGTTATGCTTTTTGTCATTTTCATGACCGATTAACTTGTAGTCAATCATTTAGGCTATTTTTAATCTATTGAACTCACTTATGTAGACTTATATCTTATTTTACATGTAGTAATAAAAATAAAATAAAAAACATTCGGCTCAATTCTAATGACTGAAGTCTACAAAAAGTGATCAGTTTGTTTCAATCGGACATAGCCTAATAGAAAGATGACTCGCAAGAACAGTGTTGTCTGTAAACGATTCGCTCACCGACGAGCCCTGCGCTTCTATTTCATGAATCTTTTAGACCTGTTCGTTAAAAAGAGCCTGTTCATAAGAGTCGTTTGTTCACAATTCGTACATCTCGTGCTGTGTTCATTTCATTCAGCCAAGTGAATACAACACAGCACATCAGAAAGGTTTAAATGCGGTGTGGAATACAGAGTAAACAGCAAATTAACTCTCATATTCAATCTGACCAAATGGACAAGTTTTGCAAATATACTATATTTATAATGATTGTCGTAAAATAATGGTTTGTTGAATTTAAGGCCGTCTGTAGCCATGTAGGGCCCGTCTAAGCCGCTGATTATCTGACTTTAGTGGGTGGATAACAGTGGAAAACAAACAGCTCTGCAGCATCACGCGCAGGAGAAGCTTGAGCGCGCGCTCGCGTACAGCAGCCTCCGTCTCTCTGCAAACCGGCTCTTCTCTGATCTCAGTGTTTTCGACATGCAGGGCTTTTACAGTTATCGTGTTTCAGTAAATATCGTTTAATGCTTTAGATCGAGCTCAGTTTATTCACTGAGCTCATTGTGATTACACAGTTGGCTGAGTGGGTTGCTGCTTGCACGTAATTGTGAAACACAAAGGTTTTTTTTTTTTGCAATATAATGACCTAATTGCAGTCATCAAGTTATACAGCCTGAGGTGCCATATCAAAACAAAGAGGGTCAAAACGACAAGAACGGTTCCATTTCAGAGCTGTAAGACTTGCTTTCATGACATCTGAATTGATTTGAAATAGAAAATAATTATAACAAATGATAGTAAATAACAAAATCTACATGCACATTCTATTGATTTTAAGTATTTGTAAAAATGGGATGCTTGTTTTTGGCAAGTGCAACGCCGCAGTGTTGTTGTCATGTACTACATCTGCACCCCAGTCAGGCTGAATATGTAATCAGAAGCAATAATTATGCTTTTGTAATGTAACTCGAGCAACTGTTATATACAACACATGCTGACGTACACTCTGGAGAAATAAAGTGATGGGGGGGAGTTAAGATGTAAGCAATGTGAGCACGGAGGGATAGGGTGGAGGCTAATGGTCCCGGAGCAGCTGCTCCATAACGGCAGCAAAACGCAGCACTACAGAGGGTCATGCTCGTAGAATCTGGGGCTTTGGCAAGGCGCCTGGATTCCCAAACGAGTGCCATTCGGTTTGGGGGAATGCCACTTGTTGACTTGCATAGTAAGGGGAGGGGGCTTCACTTTAAGTGTATTACAGTGTGGCATTTCCAGACAAAGGCGGGCTGGATTGTTTTTGTTCCCATGTTGTTTCCACTGCTTAATATCAAAATTTAATCAACTCACACAGACCGTCTAACAGTCTTAACTCTTCATGCACCAAGGCTTTTGTTGCTGTTGTAATTAATTTGCATGAAAATTTGGTCATCATGGATGCTAGCCAGTTACAGATGTAGATAAGTAGTTATAGAAAACCATCACAGTTTTTTGGCAGTAGATATCATAAATATTTAATGTAGCATCTAACACGTGTGCTTGATTTCATTGTGAATATTCAAAATATTTAAATAATTAGATAATTAAATTTGAAGTGCTCATCTGTGTGCATTCTGGTCTCAAATCTAATTATTTTGTTTTGTATTAGATCAGTCAAGATCTGTTTAAATTGGTTTAAATCTTTAACAAAAACAAGATCTCATTTGAATATTTTGACTGGCACATGAATTGTGACCCATATTTGATCAGATTTTGGAGTCTTTGCTCCACATGAGGTAGAAAAAGCTGTGACCAGTTAAAAAAAAACACGAGTGCACCAAGCCAAGGGTGTGTGTTTGTGTCTTGAAAGAGAAAGACAGAACTTAATAGTGTGTGAAATTTAAATTTGAACATGTCAGCTGTGCATTTTTGATTTGACGCTTGAAGGTCTTGCACAACATGGTACCGCTTTAACAAATCTGTTCATCTCTTGAAAACACGCCAAAGCCTGGCATTCATCTCATATGTGGAATGGTATTATTCCTGCCCTGATTGCTTTAAAGGAAAAGATCAACCAAAAGAGAAAAAAAAACTTCTGACATTTTCAGTCTGGTTTTCATAAAAATAAAGCAGTAATAATATTCTGGTAAATATAAACTCATTTTAAAACTATGGCTGATAAATGCTAAAAAGGCCAGATATCACAATATAGTTTTTATTAGTTTTTAATAGTTATTACTATATTAGTTTTTATTTTTGCTAAAATGATAAATAACACACAAAAATGAAAAAAAAATCATATTATATTTGTGAATTAAGACATCAAATATACAGCAGTAGTCTATATATGTAACCCACCCGTCCTACTGCACTCAACCCGCGCTAGCTGACCTCCATTACACTCATCTCCATAAACCTCACTCCCATCCCGGACGAGCCCCCAAATTTAACCCACTGGTCCTACTGCAACCAACTCATGCTGAGCTGGGATCGACAGACGGTTTTTGTTTGCATGGAAATTGGTTGCTCTAACAAGCAGACTAAAGACTACGGCTTCTAGATATCACAATTATGTTTATATTTTTGCTAAAATGATAAATAATATGTTTGTAAATATTATGTTTGTGAATTAACGCATCAAATATACAGCAATATACTATATGTATGTAACCCACTGGTCTTAATGCATGTAACCCACGCTAGCTGGCCTCCATTACACTCACCCCCCTAAACCTCACTCTTATCTTGGACGAGCCCCAAGGGTAACCTACCAGTGCTTCCACCCAACTCGCGCTGAGCTGGAATCGTACCGACGATTCTTTGTATGAAAGTCGGTTGCTCTAATAAGAAGACTAAAGACCATGGCTTCTAGTGTCTGTCGCTAGAGCATCTTTTGTGATCAGAGGAGTGAGGTTTACCTGCATAGCACTTCACTAGGTAGCCTTCGTTACATATTATAACTAAATTAAATGAATAATAGTTTGATTATAACAAATGAATAAATTTGTAAACAAATAAATGCAGTGCTATAAGGAGTAGTAAACTTTAGTCATGAATGCCTTTTACATTTTTGGATGTGGGTCCCCATCCCGGACGAGCCCCCAAATGTAACCCACCAGTCTATTGCAAACCAACTCTCACTGAGCAACAATTCTTTGCATGGAAGTCGGTTGCTCTAACAAGGTGACTAAAGATTGTGGCTTTTAGTGTCTGTCACTAGAGCACCTTTTGAGGTCAGAGGAGTGAGGTTTACCTGCTAGCCTCAGTTACATATTATAACTAAATTAATGAATAACAGTTTGATTAAAACAAATGAATAAATATGTAAACACATAAATGCAAATAAATGCAGTGCTATAATGAGTAGTAAACTTTAGTCAAGAATACCTTTTACATTTTAGGATGTTGTTCCCTTGCGTAAGGCTGATATTTCATATTTTGGTGTCCATAGCATTTACAAGTTTTAAACCTTTTACATAAACCATTATATATAGACCTTGTTGGTGCTTGTATATCTTTTTATAAATAATTAGGAGGCCCACTTCTAAATCACTGCCATTGTATGGAAAAGAGCAGCCAGTACATTCTTCAAAATATCTCTTTTTGTGTTCAACCAAAAAATAAATAAATAAAGATTTCTAAAGACATGACGTTGAGCTTATGATGACAGTTAAAGATAAAAAATTGTATTTATTCTATAGAGAAATTGTTAAAATAACCTCGCTCATACTAGTCATCAGCTTTAATGTTTTGTAATAGCGTTTTCAGCCCTTATCAACCTGGATCAGCAATGAGGCAGGTAATCCATCCATTTTATGTTTAACTCCATTATAGTCCGTAAACTCCCAGACACTCAAAGCTCAGCGTTTACTCTCTCTCAGTCGAGCTAATCGCGTTACGGTAAGATAATGATCTGAATTGCACTGTTAGATCATGCTCTCCGCTAGTGTATGCGGTGATGTGCGTCGTCTTGGCCCCTGTTTGCCCTCTCCGTAGCGTGAGGTTTAGTGCACCGCAGCTTTAGTCACAGTGCAATTGCACAGAGTCTATTGCTGCTGTGCAGATGAGACGTGCGAGAGGAAAAAGCTGCTCGTCTTTGCATTAGTGTGGTCACGGATGGTGGCTTGTTGTGCTAAGGGGGAAATGGCAGAACGAGGGGGATTTATTTTTCTTTTGTCAGCAGCGCAGATCTGCTAAACAAACACGCCTGCAGATCAGCAAATAGGATTTCTTCATCCTGAGCATTGTTAAGGTGTTTGTATTGACCGATGCGTTAATTGCCCACAGCTTAAATACAGCGTAATGCTCCGTGATTGCAAGCAAACAAGGCTCACAGTAGGGGTCTTTAGCATTAACAGCCCCTGTAGTTGTAAATGAGGCATCATTGACTGGAGTTGAAGTTTGTCGTATGTACTGTAAGTGGAGATTTATGGCTCGTTTGGAGGAAACAGATTTTAAAAATATGTATTGTAAGTGAACTCTACAGACACAAATTGATTAGGTGTGACAAATTGGCGGTTATGGATGTGACAGTTGATGTGTGTATAAACTCCAAACATAAATTCACATAGAAAGTATATGTTAACATTATATTCACACATCTGTTTATGTTTTCCAAAACAACTAACCACAGAGTTATGGGATCAGAAAAATATCAATCTGTACACATTTTTAAGATTTGAAATGAGGAAAATAAACATGGGTTGTGGATGTAACCAGAAAAGTCTTTAAGTTTACAACATACTTTGTAGGAATTAAAATGCACAACCAAAAAGAAACAATGCTAATCAAAAGGATAAGAGGTGGCTCTCAATAGCCAAAAATAATTGATTTAAATTTATTGACATTTTTGTAGTTATGAGGGAGAAGCTTCGTTATGGATGTGGCAGTGAAAAGTGGTTAAATTACCACTTTTGTGACTTTGCTAAATCATATATAATTGTTCAAAAATGCTGGCAGAGAGATTTTTAGGTATTTTTATCGTACTGTAAAATACAAGACTTCACAAAAAAACTTAAAAAAGGTTTTGCTTAGGGCTGGGCGATTAATCAAAAACGAATTGACATTGTCATTCAGAAGCTATAATCGATGTAATTTTTCCAGGTTGATTTTTTTTAATTACTTTCTCTGTTACGTCACTTCACTGAACTAAAAAATGTTCTGCACTCTGCAGCCACATCTGATCTCTATGGCGTTATTTTAATTAAAAAAAGAGTGCATTTATGTAATACGAGTATGTGAATCACTTTGTTCATGTGCCGATTTCCTCTGTTCGTGCACAACTTGAACACTCTCAAATATACGTATCTGATTTTTATACTTTTTTTTTTTATAAGAAAGAAGTGACATTTCATTTTAGGCAATGTGTGTTTTAATTTAAGTGTTCAGCGTTGGTGTTCAATAAATTATCCTACATAATCAATCAATAAATAAATAATCAACAATCTCTCACTTGTAATATGTGAGCATATTTACTAAACTTGTCAAGGAACTATTAAAAAAATAAAAATAAATAAATAAATAAATAAAAGAATCGTTTATTAATTGTAATCAAGTTAAAATGTTCAATCTATTTTGGGCCAAATCGCCCAGCCCTAGTTTCGATATTTTGGTAAATACTTTTTCATCGCAAGGTTGACATTTGCATGGAATTAGTCCAAAATAGGGGTGAGACAGATAGACCGATTTATCGTGATATTTCCGGCCGCAATATATTATCGATACTCTGGCGCCAAGTATTGATATTTAACTAAATGTTTAAAAGTTTAATTGTTTAACTGCAACTGTTTGTTTTGACAGTTTTTTCTTAAATGTATTTTCCACAAAATTAAGTTGCTGCTGCTATGACTGACTTCGAGATGTGAGCATTTCAGTCATTTTTAAGCTTTTTTTTTACATTGTTGCAGATCTATAAAACGATCCGCTAATAAAAGCAATACATCTTATAACTTTAATGCATTTTTTCTCTTCATTTACAAGAACCGTGATAAATGGATGGTTTTCTAGTGATTCTATCCCTGAATCACGGATATCGTGATATATCAATATCGGGGGCAAAATATCGTGATAATATTGAATCGTAAATTACCGTGATTCCCACCCCTAATTTAAAAGTGTATTTGGAATAGGGCTGAACAATATATTGTTTGAGCATCCATATCGCAATGTGTGCATCCACAATAGCCAGAATTAGATCGTTTATTACAGATTAAAAGATAGATTAAATATTATTTAAAAACTGACTTGTACAATGATGAGGACCATGTTATTTTACGTTTGATTTCTCTATTTCTGTACTTGAATTTTGTTATACTCCCCAAAAAACATTTTTTATTTATTTATTTATTTATTTATATCTTTATTGTATTTTAACTTTATACTTAGATAATACAAAAAATAAATAAAAACAACTATTTTACATCAATATGTATGACCTCTTCTTATTCCTCTAGCAACGCATTTCAAACTCCAGCATTTTTATTTTTGCTCTGTCTTATTTATTATGTTGGCTTGAGAAAGCCAACATACTGTAATGCTACTTAAACTTATTCTTATTATTATTCTTATTATTATTCCGGCTTCTGACCTAAAAAAAGCAATCGCTTCTCCTCCCAGGACTTAGATGCTACAAGCCCCAAATTTGGTCAAAAGCTGCCTTCTGCTCATGAGATGGTTGCTGTATGTCCTCATGCCGATAAGATTTGTAGTTTTTGAATTAAAAATTTTTTTATTAAAAAATTGTATCGAGTATTTGGGGCATATAAAAAAGTATACAATCCTCAAATTTGGCCAAAAGATGTGTTTGAAATTACTGATAAGTGTCATATTTATTTGGTGTAATTATAAATAACAGTTTTCCTATAAATATTTTTTTTATATTAAATTTGTAAAATTCAGACTCAAAGCGTGTCAGAGTGTCCACAAGATGGCGCCAGAAGACTATTTTTGAGCCCTTTGTAATTTAGTACTGGCCCTTTAAGAGGCGGGGATATCCGTGTTGACTGTTTTGAATCTACAGAAATTCGGGCTCATTTCAGACGTGCTTGTTACAACATTTGAAGCTGAAATTGCGACCATTTTGGTCGCATATGCGCCTGAAAATTAATCTATGCGACCTCATAACATATTTGGGCGCATTAGTGCGACTGCAGATGGTTGTAGTGCGACCTGTTTTGATTTTTTGTAAAAACGTGCTGAATCGCTCTTCCCTGCCGCTATATTGGTTCATATTAGCTGTCAATCACTCAAGGTATTCCGCTGTCAGATGACAGGGAAGGAGCTTTTATGACCACGGGAAATGCAAACGGCTGAAGAGTAAAAACTTAAAGCACCCAGGTTTGCAAACCCCACCTAAAATTGAGGTGTAGATGAGAGAGATCGTGACACGTCACGTGGTGAATAATGATCCACCAGCTGAGATCACTGAAACTGCGGCTCATAACAAAGACCAGTATTGCGCCGATGGTTAGTGCAAGAATCCTGCTCTGCCTGCTCATAAATTGGGTCGGCTGACTCGCCAGCTTTTCCACAAACACAGAAAAATGAAGATCATCTCAGACTGAACCTTTAAATTGACACAAACTGAAACCAAAACTTTTAAAGAGTGATAGAAGTGAGACTTTACTTTCTTTCTTTTGTCTATTCTTTTTTGAGGTGTATATTATTTTTTTATTTATTTACTGATGACTGCTTTGCAGCTTTCATCATTGAATTGAATGATTTATTATAATCTTTTGTTTGTTTTGTAGCAGAAATATTATTTATTAAATTGACATGCATATAAAAACAGCAGTACAAAATCAATATTTCTTACTGCAATGCTTCATTTTTGTTTGATGCAAACTATACAATTATTTTTCATAAAGTAACAGACTTTTTATAGCAGATAACCTACATTCATGCACATTCAAGGCAGTATCATAATGAGAAATGGAAATCATTACTATTATTGTCATTTTCATCATCACTAATATTCTATAATTATTAGACATTCATTTTAGAATTATTGCACACAAATATCAATGTCTTCGCAGCATTAGTTAGATAGTTGTTTCTGGTTTTTGTCAGTCCTATTGATGTTGTTTTAAAATACAATAAATCCCTTAAAAAGCAATTTGCAGCAGTGCTCATTCATTTTTGGTGGGAGCTCCTAAATTTTTTCTGGTGCTCCTAAATTTATTTTGGTGCCCCTGAATATTTGAAGTTGGGAGCACCGGTGCTACCAAGTAAAAAAGTTAATTTCGAGCCCTGTATATATATATATTCATACAGTTGATGTCAGAATTATTAGCTCCCCTGTTTATTTTTTCCCCAATTTCTGTTTAATGGAGGGAAGATTGTTTCAGCAAAAAAATAATTAATAACTGCTTTTATTCTAGCCGAAATAAAACAAATAAGACTTTCTCAAGAAGAAAAAATATTATCAGACATACAGTGAAAATTTCCTTGCTCTGTTAAACACCATTTGGGAAATATTTAAAAAAGGGAAAAAAAATCAACTGGGGGTTAATAATTCTGACTTCAACTATGTATATATATGTGTGTGTGTGTGTGTGTGTATATATATATATATATATATATATGTGTGTGTGTGTGTGTGTGTGTGTGTGTGTGTGTGTGTGTGTGTATATATATATATATATATATATATATATATATATATATATATATATATATATATATATACATACACACACACACACATTTATGGTTAGGGTTATAAGGATTATTTTTTATCCCCCTTTTATGTTGGCAAAAACATAAGTTTACTTCAGATATTTCTTTCAAAACAGAATATTCTGTACCGCAAAAAAACCTTCTCCTCACTTGTGATAATGACAATGAAAGCCAAGCTTTTGGCCTATGCTGTACCAAAAAAATAAATAAAATCACCCAGGTGATGACAATTAAATATTACGATTATAACATTGTGTTAGTGGCCAGTGGGGTGGAACAACGTCATTGGTCAGAATTAACCACGTGATGAAGACGGCCTAATATTGTATTTAATGCGATTTTCTTCCTGTAAACTGTATATATAACTATATAACTATATATATAACGCTGCAAATTACTGTAAATTGACTGTACTCTTTATTAACTGCAAAACTGATAAGACTGATTAAATAAAAGACAAATTAACTAAATGTATGTGCTATTGTTTCATTAGTATTTTAATTTAATATTTTTCTTCATATGATATTTATTATAATGTAATTTTGTTCAGATTATAATATATACTATAAATACTAACTATACTATAGTGATCTGCATTAAACAACCTGAACAAATCAGTTCTCTCTCTCTCTCTCTCTCTCGATTTGATCAAAAATGTAAATGAGGCCTTCCGATTAACAGTCCAGTGGACCCTAGCAACAGCCTAGAAACCACTCAGAACACCCTAGCAACTACCTAGGAATGCCTTAGCAACATCTTAGCAACCGCCTAGCAACCACTTCTCAACCGCTGTGCTTCCTGCCAACTGCCTTCGAGTCCCCGGCGCAGTCAC